>NC_044361.1:24258969-24398969 GCF_007364275.1 Archocentrus centrarchus
ACTCACTCACACTCACACCCATGTGTCCTACTGATCCTGGGTGGCCCGACTACATGAGAGTCAACCCATTACTGGTGAGTGACACACAGTGGGGGGTCTAAGACCATACCTCAAGGTTTCATTTCCAGGACCTTTTTTTTTGTCTCTCTCGTTCTTTACTTCCTCTCTTTCTAGACCCGAATAAAGTCAAAATAAAGGTGGAAAATAACGCCAAATATTTTAAACAGAAAACAACACAGATTTTTTTTTTTTGCTTTATTCACATTCGTAATAAAGTATTTCTTAAGTATGTGCCATGATTTTAAAATTACAATATATTGCTGCAGAAGAAGCTACTTTTTTTTTTTGTTTTTGTTTTGTATTAAAATATCTTTTCAAAGCTCTCGAGGCTTCTCTTGTGGCGTCATGCGCACATTGCTCAAGAGCTGTCCGCCACATTGGATATGATACAACCACCGGTTGCTGGTGAAAAATGTGTGCTCCCTGGCTGGTTGGCAGTGGTTCCTGGGAGTTGCTGGAACTCACTGGGTGAAATCAGTTGCCAACGAAGGTGCTGCACCGAAAACCGCCTAATGATTGCTTTGGTTGCTAGCAGGTTGCCACAGTTTCCTGCAGTTTTTCATGTCTGTAGTTTTTCATGTTTGTCTGCAAATACTCGGGGGTGGCTGTAGCTCAGGAGGTAGAGCAGGTCATCTACTAATCAAAGGGGTTGGTGGCTCGATCCCTGGCTGCTCCAGGCTGCGTCCGCATGGTTAGTTGTCACGTGTCTGCAAAACCTCACTATACATTAAAAGGCTTTCTAATGCAACACCAATACAGAATGGTGGGGACACATGTTTGCATCTCAACACGAAAGGGTCACAAAATCGAAATTATTGCAGGGCTTTTTGCTGAATAGCATTACGCTTTTGTAGCTAATGTGTTATTCATCTGTTTAGAATGGAAGTGCATAAGCAAAAAGACAGTCACCTGCTTTATTTGACTTTATTGTTAATGCTAGTACTGTGTCAGCTGCAATGGTGGAGCACATGTAAGCACAGGCACATTTAACCATTGACCTCAATTCAAGATAATTTATGTAGTACTTGATCTCATGAGTACATCTAAAAGGACTCCACAGAGGATGAGTTCTTCTAGTCTGAACAAAGTGAGTCAGTTGCAAACCAATTAAATTTGTTTTCTAACACTCTCCAGGACTGGACATATCATGACATCTGGGCATTCTTGAGGACATTATATGTGCCCTACTGTATCCTCTATGATAAAGGGTAAGGATGTGTTCTCTTCATTCAGGTGTGCACAGCTTAAAAGCAGACCTTTAGGGCTTAAATGTCTCTGTGGAAATGCAGGTACACTTCACTCGGCAGTATGGACAACACCAGTCGAAACGAGGCCCTCAAGATGGTGGACGCGAGGGGGGTGACCCGATACAAGCCAGCCTACCTCTTGGAGAATGAAGACGAGGAGCGAAACTCTCGTGCCTGAAATCACCTCTTCTCTTGTTACTTGACCTGTTCTTCATAGAGCCAATTTTTTTTTTTTTACGTCTGCTAACCATTAAAATAATTTAATTCATAAGAAGGAGCTTTTCAAAAATACCATGTCTGACTGCAGAATGAGATCACAGAAAATGTGTGTACTGTGTTGCTTGTGTGTGTGTGTGAGTCTAAAGTAATGGCTCTCTGTGCTGTTGAATAAAACATGTCTTTTTTTTTTCTCTTCCATTGTCATGTTACTTTAAGAGGGCTCTCACATACAAATGGGAATCTGCAGGGCGTTCAATATAGCTCTTCACTTAACTTATTCATACCTCCCTTTGTCTTAACTCTAAATCCAATAACAACACTCCACCAGAAAGACAGGCTCCATCAAAATGTATTTGTAAATCATGTGAAAAGATTTTTTCTCATCATGGTGAGAAAACTAGATTTGAGAAACTCTGTGATGAAGGCCACCCAGCAGGCTCTTACTTACTAATCCGCGTCTCCCACTGAAGATCCAGAACTGCAGGCTGCAGCGCGTTTAACAGCATCTCCTCACCGCTGGCTGTAGTTCTCTTTGAAGCCCTCACGGGCGCGTTGTTCTCACGTTTTCTATTTAGCACCCGTGATTATAATAAATTACCTTCTCCGTTTCCAGACATGATTGAATCCAGGCTCATCGATCCGCGCTCTCCCTCTCCCCGCCTGGAGATTAGTCAACACCGCGCAGCGTGGATCGATACCGGCCGATCTAATAAAGCGGGTCGCTTACGAGGCCACCGCGGGGCTGCACACACTGTTACACCAGCAATTACCACTTCTAGGCCGTCCCTCATACCCCCTCCTTACGTCTCTGTCCTGGCTTCACGGCTTGCTTGATTTATTAATAATAACAGTAATAAAAGAAGCAATGAACAGCGGCTTTATAATCACAGCACCGTTGTAATGGTGTGTGTTTTGGTGGTGCGATAAACACACCGGGACATTGTCTGGAATGATGTTTTTGTGGTAGAAAATTAACTTACAGTCTTACATTGTGTCTGTGGTTGGCTATAGGACTCAAACTCTGGCTGTATATGCAGCTTATATAACGGAAGGACTTTTAAGTAGGTCTAGTTTGTGTTTTTAATATTTTAAACTCCTCGGAGTGCATTTATTATGTTAGCATATATTCACCTAGACTAAATTACTTTTAGATTGACTCCATAATTATTTGTGTAATAATGTGTATAGGCTTTTAATAATTCATCATTCATAGCTTTAAGAATCCTTGTACATATTTTTACACATAAACAGCAATAACTGAATATAGGGTTTAATATATCTTGTATATTTCATATTTATACTTTATTTATTTTCACATCTATACCTCATAGTCTTTTGTCTCTCTAGTTTATTTCATCTTATTTTCATTCATTCTAGTTGCACACTGTGGGTCAGTGATCCTGTATATGTCCTGTACATATTGCAGTATTGAAAATAAAGTTGACTTTGACATTAGCTTTGGTTAAAGTAACAAAGTTATTTTATTTAGGTAGGCCTGCTGTAGCCCACTAGTGCAATTGTAGTGTACTTTAGTAAATAGGCATACTTAAATAAAAAGCCAGTAAAACACAGCACTATTAAACACATCTAACCAGTGGCTCCCAGTCATTTGGTCTTCTGATCCCCTTTAAAAAAGGGCAAAAAGAGCTATTTCCCCAAATAACTTCTTAGATTAATTAATTTATTAAGCTTGTAAAGGTCTAAAGTGTAAAGTCATCCAATTATTCATAATAAAAGAATAATCAAATGGATGGATGAAATAAAAATAAAGTCAAAAATTAAGGAGAAGCCTAGAAAATCCACACATTTGTGCAGCACTCTCTCATTAATCATCCCACAGTCCCTCAGATTAAGTTTGTGACCCTAACAGGAGGCCCTGAACCTCAGGAAGACAGCCACTGAACTGCCAAGTAGTTTACAACATAAAATCTGAATTTAATTAAAGACTTCTGCTTAAACAGAAGATCTAAGTTCTTCCACCACAGGGGCAATAACAGGAATTTGTATATTTCCAAAGTTTATTATTGCTGTACTTTTTCCTCCATTACTTCAAAGTTCATTTTCATTCTTTTTCAGCTGTCATGTTTGCTTTGGCTTCACTGCTGTACTTAGACCACATTCTTACTCAGTGCCTTTCCTGTGTATTATGACTCTGAATTCTTGTTCAGTTCTTCTTATGAATTTCAAAATGATGTTTTGATTTTGGCTCGGAAGACTGAGTCAGAAAAACCTCTTGGGTTACATGGAGGGAGGATATGTGTATTGACTACAAGGGACCTAAAAGCATTTTGGAGTGAAATCCTTTTTTTTTTTTTTTGGTCCTTAACTGCATATTTATAAATAACTTATTTTGTACTTCACTCTACTCTTCCAAGAACAGGATTTGTTTGAAATCCACAAAACTTCAAATAAAATAATCTTGACATTCTGATAAAGCAACTTTTGAGACAAAGTGGAACAAGTAGGAATATAAAGTGGCTATCTCCCCCCATTCTCCCCCGTGCATATTTAAACTTAATTGGTCCTCCAAAGACAGGTTTTAGTTTGGGTGGGGCGGGGGTGGAAGTATGATCAGAGCAGCTACTTAAGGTGATGTGAGGATAAGAAGCTAATCTTGCCGCTCACTTAGTACACTCTAGTGTTTCTCTCCATATCTCCCAGGTGGGACTGACTTATAAGAGGATCCACACAGCTAACAGTGTGTGTGATATGGACTCAGCATGACTTCAAATGACACTTAATGTGACTTTCTACAAAACATGTGGCAAGCTTTGATATCGGAGTGAACTATCCATCTGATGCTCAGGTGACGGTGACTGCTTTTCTCTAAAGGAATGTGTTCTTAATCCAATTCCTCAGCAGCTCCTGCAGTGTAAAACGAGACTTGAAGCACCATGAGACAGCAATTCAGGCGATGTCCTAGGAGGGATGCTTAACACAGAGGATGAATAGACAGACCGTTGTCAGAAAGCATCAGGAGAGAAAGGAGACCTTTGAGTCTATGCAAATTACCAGCCCATCTGCATGTAAAGCCAACCGACCAGAACACGGGAAATAGGATGTTCAGTATCAAAGTGTCACACATTAAAAGTGGATGAAAGTAAGTGAGAAAGAAAGGAAGGGAGGGACTGGAAGGGAGCATGAGGAGGGAGGCGGCTTTGCTTGCTGCCACGTGAAGTGTGACTGACTTAGCTCATTTGTGCTTGGTTTTGGTATGTTCAAATAAAAGACAGTTTCATAATCCTAAGTTTGTCACAGCTTCCAGACCAGTACACAGAACCAAGACCCCCTGCTCATATCCACACACACGGTACGCATTCAGAAATGCCTTTCACAAGGCCGGACTCACTTTAATGTAAAGAACCAGGGTCTGTGAAGCTTCAGCCAGCATGCTGAAAGCTGATGAGAAAGAGTCTGCTCAGCTCAAACCAACTGGAGCTCATTTGCACTCAACAGCAATAACTTGAACATGGTGTGGGGAGGTAGGAAGATGAGAGACGCTTTTTAGCACTAGAAAGTCCCAACCGATGTTAGATGATTCCTGCTTTTGAACAGGATTTTAAAGATTATGAAAACCTTTTATGACTTTTCTGAGCCAAATTTTATGTATAATTTCATATGAAATGTCCCTAAATCAGGCAGGGAAATAAAATTTATCTGTGTTTACCTCACCCGGGCGATATCTTATTCAGCTTATAGTATCAAAAACTGAGCTGTTGTGAACGAATTCATGGACGAGAATTATAATAAGCGATCATACTCGGATTTACAGTCTTGTGCAGAGATAAGTACTTCCAACTGAAACTGATTTTTTCAACGTATTTGAACGGGCAAACACCTGTTCCTCTTTGCCCATAAATAAAATGTGTATGCTACACATACAGGCACATACACAAACAAATGACAAGTCATGTACAGTACCATTTGTGGTCATTTTTAGAATAAAAAATAAAATAAAATCAGTCACGTGGAATAAGTAATCACACCTTTAAAGCTATAAGTTTAGATTCAGGGGTTCCATCTTACAGGTGTCATTCATTAAAACCTCATTCAAGAGGAACAGGTGGAACCTGTCATGGTGTTGTTTGCTGCTGAAGTGAGTGGTGACATAACAGCCAACTATAAAGACCTCTATAAGATTTATAGATAAACAGTATGAGTCAGGCAAGGCTTTTGAAAATATCTCCAAATGATCTGAATAAAATCATTATATCTGCGAGAAAAATGATCATCTCAACTGTTGTAGTTATTAAATTACTGCAAATTTATCCTGGATTAATTACACTCTGAACAAGATTTGATGCATAAAGAAGTGT
Organism: Archocentrus centrarchus; assembly: GCF_007364275.1. Taxonomy (NCBI): domain Eukaryota; kingdom Metazoa; phylum Chordata; class Actinopteri; order Cichliformes; family Cichlidae; genus Archocentrus; species Archocentrus centrarchus. The sequence goes on from NC_044361.1 coordinate 24,264,812, forward strand.
CAGAGGACCCCAAAGTTTTATCACAGGATCTGCAGGCGACTCTCACAACTGTTGGTATCAACATTTGTGGGTTTATGATTAGAAAAAGATTGAATATTGACTTTGCTGCCTAAAACAATAGCAGTTAACAGGAGGAGAACTGTATACCAGCTTTGAAGCATGGTGATAAAAATGTTTGAGGGTTGCATTGCTACCTCAGTGGGCTGAGCATTGCCTCAACTAGGAATTCTGCACCATATCAAATAAAGTCCCTGAAGGTCACCTGAAGTACAGGTGGACCTTTCAACCTGATTAACAATCATGCAGTTAGCAAATACATCCAGAAATGACTCAAAAAGAAGAAATGGGAGCTTATGAAACTCCCAATAAGTAGGCCCGACTTTGACTAAAGTAACAAAAGCCTGCGAGCTTTAGATGTGAGATTTTGTTAAATACAAAATTAAACCCATGAGAACCCAGAGCTATTTCTCCTCAAAGTACATCAACTTTGCTGATTATATTTAAGAACAATTTATTTTACTGTATAAACATGCACATTTACACTTTCTGCTGGCAGTCCTCTTAACATGCTACTGTAGCAGTAAAACACCGAGTCTTATGATGGAAACTTTATCTTCAAATCTGTGTTGTCAGTGATGCCAGTAGGAGCTGAAAGTGGCTGCCTGCCTCCATGGGACACCTTGTTTCATTTTCCCCAGGAGGCTCAATTTACTGGCATTTGGCCCAGACCCATGCACAGAAAGAGGCCAGTGATTGTGTTGTTAATGACACTTTCAGATTTTGTATTTTTTGTACAAATTTAACTGTTCCTTCAGTAACCGAGCACGTCTGCTGTTATGAACCTTTTTGAAATACTCCGGGGGAGTATGAAACTCCTTTGAATGTACATTCAGGGATAAGATTTATTTCTCCAAGACTCTTTTTTATTTTAATTTTTATGGACAATTGTCTTTTGTTGCCCAAGGTTCACATTTGGTTGTGGTACTTCATTAAAATCTTCAATACTGTGAAAATCACCAAACCCACCTAACTATTATTCCTAAAATGATAAATAAATGAAACTGAAATAGAACCAGTAATGGATAGAAGTTAACTAAAATAAACAAAAATGAGGTGTATTTTACTGTGATATGTAAAGATTGTTTCATAACAAATCATTAATTAATATGCTTTGAATTGAAAGATAAAAATATGAAGTAAAAAAAAAAAAAAAGGAAATGTGACATTTTCCTTGACTATTTTGTAGCTAAAACCCAAACGTGACAAATAAGTCACAACGAGAAATGTTAAATGAGTTGAAATGTACTGTTAGTAGTAGAAAAAAAAAAGCTTTTAAAATTAGCTGGTCATGTTATTGTGGAGGCCTGATTTTTGGAAATGATGTGACAAATATAGTGTCACATGTCTGCACCATGTTGTTCTGTACGTGTCGGTTAGCGAGGTCCTGAGTTAAAGTGCAGGGTAAGAACAAGTTTTGAGAACATTTAAATGGTTTGTGAGACCTGCTTTGGAATAAGTTCTCATGCATTAAAAAGCACATTTTCCTTGCGGTGTTGTTCAAGTATACCAGCTTCAGCAGCAGACACTGTTTTATGGGTAACTGAAAATTGGTTTTTCCAAATATCTCAAAAACAGTGGAACGTTATACTTTTTTTTTTTTTCACACGACAAGTGATCTGGCTTAATCTACCAAAACACCAAAACAGCTATTTTATTTTTCCCTCTTTGTCATCATCTGAACCTCTCCACATTTATCACTATTTGTTTGACACACTGTAAGTACCTCCTTTGTGAGCACTGAGCAGAAATAATTACTCTGTTATTGACTACCTGACATGTGGAATGGATGTGAAAAAGAGTATGTCATACACACACCCAGCTATTTTAGACTTTATTTAGAAAAAAAAAACAACCTGCTTTCACCCGCAGAGAAAATAATTACTTATAACCTGGAAATTTAAATGGCATGCAGATTGATCAAAGCTGCAAAATACTAAATTCCGAAACAAAAACAAAAAAAAAACAAACAAAAAAAACCGATAAAGACATAAAACCTTGCTTGTTTTTTTTAATGCTTCACTAACATTTATTATGATAAATGATGCAGTAAATCAAGTTTACAAAAAAAAAAAAAAATCAAATAGCATTTAGAAAGGCGCAGCTCTCCACAGCTGGGTGTGCTGTGGGGCAGCGTCTTCAGTCTTCACTCTAATGAGTGCATAAATGCAAATGTGTTATTTCAACACTCGTTTATTTCAGATTATTTGCTTGTCTGTGCTTTTCTTTTTGAATCTGTAAATCTGATAAATTATTAGAAAAGAAGAAAAAAAAGGAAGTTTTTGGTTGTCTAATATCAGTAATTCAAATTAGCAGCCAACACTCCTCATAATACAGTGTTAAAGAGTTAGGTTTGTTCCATCTTGCGCTCATGAAGTAAGCCTCAATTATGGGACCATAAACACAGTTGTGTTTTAAATAGGGCAATATGCTTCATAATTTTAATTGTACCATTGTGTGGAAAAGTTTGTGCACTTAGTGAGTCCCTTTTGGCTGATTTCAAAGCTTGCAAATGCTTTTTGTAGCCAGCCAAGAGTCTTCTTGATTTAGGAACTCACTCTTCCTTTGCAGTTTGTTGAGGCTTTCTTGCACAACAAATGTTACAGCTACACACAGTTTTTGAATGATATTCAAGTCAGGGGAGTGTGAGGGCCAATAAAAAACCTTCAAAGGTTTCTGCTAGTATATATATATATATATATATATATTTTTTTTTTTTTTTTTTTTTTTTGAAGGAGTTGATCTTGAGGTTTGTACTTTATTGTCCTTTTGTAGAAGCCAGCTGGGTTTCAGTTTCAGTTTCTTAAGTGACTGCATGACATTTACATCCAGATTTTTCTTTATCTGTGCAGTGAACATTTTTACCTATGTGCATGACAGTTAGCAAGGTGTAGGTTTAATTCAACCCTGCTCCTTTTCTTCCCAGAGAAAGTTGAACTTTATCTGTGGCACTTGTTTTCAAAACATGCTGCTTTGCAGACTTTGGTTGTGAACTTTTATAATGAGGTCAGAGGTTATATTTCCTTTCAAAGACACTGTTTGTGCATCAGTGCTGCACTGTGGCTCACCACCACTTATGCATCAGCTAAACCATATGCAGGGGAGTTTTTTTTTTTTTTTTCTGTCGCTGCGTCTCTGTGTGGCAGACGTGCAGTTTTATCGGAAAGTTTTCTGGGTTTCCAGATCTTGTCCTGACCTCCAGAGTTCCCCTTAAGTGCCATTTCTTAATGACATTTCAGACAGTGGAAATTGCAAGCTGGAAGCACTTTGATATCTTTTTATAGCCTTCCCCTGCTTTGTAGGCATCAATTAGTTTAATTTTTCTGGACCTCAGTCAGTTCCTCAGCCTGTGGTTGCTGAGTGCCACCACAAGGTTTGAAAAGTCGTCGGCTGACAGTTCCTAATAACGGTTCTTGACCTGCCTTACAAGTCCTAATGAGTCGATTAACGTCTAACAAGTAAAAGAAGCTCTGAGGCTTTGCAAGTAGAACAGTGCTAAAACTTGTGCACATGGCACAATTAATTTGTGTTTTTTTTTCTGAATTAAAAAAAATAGTGCATTAACAGGATCAAAAACATTACAGAGCCCAAATCAAGCTAGTCTTTCAAACAAACAGTATTCCACATTAAACTGCTACAATGTTGTCAGATTCATAACAAGGCTCAAACCTATATTTATATTTACTTATACTAATACTAATTCCCAGCCTGTTTATTGTCTACATTTACCACAATGCACACTGGCCACCAGTAATTCAAAGACTCAAGAGTATAATGCTAAAATGTACAGTAAGGTTGTTTGTTGATTTTCCCAGAGTCTGACAAGGGTTCAGTTTCATTTTTGTATCTCTTTGCAGCACGGCGCCTTTGTCTTTCCACTTCAAAAACATGTAGAAATCTGTGGAACACTGGGGAGTCCAAACTTTTGTGTACAGCTCTCATATATATATATATATATATATATATATATATATATATATATAGTGGTCTAACTATTGACTTTGAGATCTATTGAAAATACTCTAAATGCATCTGTGGCAAATCAAGCGAAATGAAACCTTGGAGAAAAAAAAAGGGAGGATATCCTTGAATTGAATTTTGAGAAATCTAAGTAAAAAGTCTGCTTGTTATAACCCTCTTCACAGATTTAGCATCTTAAGGCTTTTACTCTCCACTGCATAAAGGGGCAAATTTTTCACCCTTGGAATATATACTGTATCGGATTACAAAGTATTGAAAAAGGAAACGCAATATGTGCAAGAGATGTCAAGTGACATTTTTCTGATTGCTCTCGACTTTAACATAGTCCTGATTTCCTAATATTAGTAGGAGCTATTTTGCAGGGCTAAATTACTGCACACACAGCTATGGCACTACCTTAAGGAGTAAACAGCACCGAATGCTGTTTATGGACATCTGAACTCAGCAGAGCTTCTGTTTCCTCATGTTAGAAAAGCTCCACATGCTGGAAGATGCAGTATTCTAAGTCCTGAGCTGCAAGATTGAAAGGTCAGGAGATTTCAAACTCTGATTTAGCTCCATTTCCTGATGCAAAATGCAATTCTATTTGGAAACGGGCAGACGTGTGCAAAGATGACAACTAAAGATTACCACAGATTGGTGAGCTGGAAAGATCAGTGGAGCTTTATTTTGGCACCCATAACATGTTTAACTGGCTCAAACTGTCGAAAAAATTTACAAAGTCATCCCAGTGGAACCTTTAAGAACTGTAATTTAATTCTAAAGTTGGGAAATATCACTTTAATGACTTCATCAAAATGAGCTTGCCATTTTAACCAGATTAAAGATCCCCTCCACGTGTCTGAAAACACATTTAAAAATACTCTGCTCTGAATAATTTGTCTGATATGTTTCTTTTGCCCATAAAACAGCTAAATCACTGATATAAATCCCTAATATAACACGTATAGAAAATTGATATGTAACAAATTTAATTATTGGGTGTCTCCACGATCATCACTGAAAGTGTTTGTGCAATGCAGGCTTCAGTTCTGACATCACACTGGTGTAAGTTGTCTTTTGGACTTGGATTTGGTTCACAAAGCTGACATGTCTCAAATCTTGCTCATAGGTACACCCCAACTTCTGATTATAGGTGACCCAGTGAAACCCACCACTTTCAGGAGATGAGAGAAGAGTCCAGACAAGCAATGTTGACCAAAATGTGTAATTTTTTTGTTTGTTTTTTTAAATGGAAGGAAACATAAATGTTGTCTAAAGTAACACATTGAAGGTTTGGTGTCAGTGATTATATTCTTCAGGTTTTCTCAGACTTGATGGAAGACTTCCAGGGACAGGATGATCAAGGAAAAGCAGCTTGGATTCCCAGAGGAGATAATATTATCTTTTGACTTAAATAAAAACTAACCAGCACTGTTCAGATCTCGAAACCTTATATATTCAGGAGGCCAAGCCTTCTCCTCTCATCTCAGTTCACCTTGGTTCTGAAAAATGCGAAATATGCATCGTCAAAGTGTTGATTACATGCTGAGAGGCTCTGAAAAGCATTCTCCCAAAGCATTCTCCAAATAGGAAAACATTACAGGATCTTCTATGAAAGACATGATTTTACTAAAAAAAAATATTCAGGGTACTCTTGGAAAAGAATATTCAATATAATCTATATACCAAAAAATGTAAGTAAAAAACAAGATTGTGCCCTTAAAAAAATGCCCTGAACTGAGTAACTAAAATGTAACCACACAATTTCTAAATATGTAACCAGCACCAACAAGCCGAGCCTCATTATTCAGCCGAGTTGGAATCAAACATAGGCCGATGTGTAGCAACAGCATCTGCAGTGTCGAAATTCCATACTTGGCAATTACAGCGTTATTTGTGGAGATCTGAATTATGGATATGTAGCATGTATTTTTTAATTTATTTTTATTTTTTGTCAGACATTGCTAAAAACTAAATTTGCCACTGCACAAACCATTTATGAACGCAGCCATTCCAGGAAACCTCGGAGGAAACTTTGACGTGGGATTTTTACGATCTTCTAAATTTATATAATACGGCAACATCTGCCTACAATTATGAAGTTTGTTTTTTGGAGGTTCAGTTCGATGCCAGCTTTAGCATATCAACACACAACAAGACAAGGAAGGAATAAAATATCAGAAATGCTTGATTTGATAAAATCGTTGCAGTATTTCAGGTTTTAAATCAAAGAATCAAAAGGTAAAAACTATTACATGAAAGCTTTTGGTCTGTGCATGCCTGTGCTGGAATAAACATCCATACAGTTTAACTCACAACACACACACATAAGTGTTACTGCTTTTAAAGTCCTTTTCCTTTTACACCACCCTAAAAGCATATTTCCCTTTCTGCCAATTTGAGCATGCTTACTTCATCATTCACAATGGTTAAAAAGAATTAAAACTACAAACATGAGCTCTGGAATGTGAAGGTCAAAATCAAAGCCACTTCACAACAACATGCCTCAACAGTACCAAACATGTCATCAGAAGAGATCATAAACCATGAAATAGGAGCATTAGCCCCATTATCCAGGAAATTGCCTTCCTAGCTTCACAAGACATTCTATATTACAGCCTATATAAATGGAAATGCATTTACAGCTTATTTGGTTGAACACCTTTGTATTTAAAAACACAAAACAGAAACATCTCCCTTTGGGCAAGAATCAACCTCGGCCCTGACTGAAAATAACTACTTTAAGGTCGATGTATTGGCAATGATGCTACAGAGTCTATTAATACCTGGAGTCTATTGGGTACCTGAATCTTATCAGGCTTTGGCCCCCACAGATAAAAACTCAGCTCGATATTCCACTAGGTTACTCACATTACAACAGCCTCTTATACCACAAGGTCATTTCAAGTCCCCGAAGTCTCCTTATCTTTATACTCTGGTGTATTACACTGAATGAGTGTGTCCTGCAAATAATAACACGTGCATGTGTGTGTGTGTTGTCACTGAGACTTGTGGATACATAAACACATCAATATATTCAAAAGAAAAATAATCATCTACTCAACCCATTTAAATGCAATCGTATTTATTTCGTTGTTCAGCCACATGAAAAAGGCTCAGATTGCAGTTGGTTCTTCACAGAAGAAGCTACATTCTTCACTAAAATGTGAAAGCAGAACACACAGAGAAACACTTACAACAAAGTACTAGTAGTAGGTACATGACTACTTCACTGAGCAGGGTTATTTGTCGCCCCTTTAGGAAATGAACATTAAAACAAAAACAATAACATGATTGGTGTAATTTACAGCATTTTGACACTCAAATATTTAAGGAAAAAATATATTAAGTGCTAACAATGTCATGTTTTTTTTTTTTAAAGCTAGGATAAAGTGTACAATTAAACTTTTGATTTTTCTAACACAAGTCACTCAAATATTTGGAGATAATTATGTGACTTAATAAATATATAACCTTAATTTAATTTGAAGGAAAAAATACACACCTATGTCTTTTCTAATTTAAAAATCTCTAATCTGAAAAATAAATGAATTTTTAATTTGTTATGATTTTTTAAATCCGTGTCTATAATTTGGAAGTGCTCCTTTTAAAAGAAAAAAAAGGAAAACAAAGAGAAATAAACAACAATTAAACCATTTAATTTGAGAAACTACATCATAGCAGAGCATACTGAAAATACACGTATCGGTAAATACACATATATATGGAAAATCATTGTTTTTTTTTTTGTCAGATTTTTGCTGTTAAATAAAAAGGTAAGTTCTCACTAAAACATGTATTATATAGTTAACATATCTTATTTTAGCAGAATATATTAACTATAAGCAAAAAAGCCAAAAGGAAACATCTTGTGTAAAAAAACAAAACAACAAAAGGACAAATGGTTTGTGTGCATGTCTGCACACCTGGTAGACCAACAGGAGAATCAACCAATCAGCCTCCACAGTCTTGCTCGGCGGAGTGAGATGAGCTGATGCTCTCCAGCTACCCATAAACCTCTCTGTTCTGCTTTTTAAGGGTGCAGACGCAGAACAGCTGGGTGGCAAGTCAGTGAGGACAAACTCTGTCCCAGGTCCCATTATTAACATACAGCACCAGATTCTAGTGTCCAGTTTCTGGGTTTCTGGTCAACCCAGTTCAACTCCAGTACAACCAGTTTAATGCCAGCAGGGGGCGCAGGAGCCCAGCCTCACTCTTCCAGAATATTCCCCAGTTCCTCCTAAAAATGCCTTTAGTTTCAAAATCTAATTAGTAAAAAAAAAAAAGTAGAGCACGTTTATCTCGATCAGATCAGAAACGAGGCAGTTAAGGTACAGCATGTCAGAGTGAAGTAAAGAAGTCGCCAGCTAACTGACTGACCTCCAACCTGAGCCGCTAAGTACAGTAGTATTTGTTTATTTGGCCACTTTTCAACTGGAGTCAGGTTCTCATAAAGAAGTAAACACAACACAGCAAGAAGAAAATGAGAACAAAGAAAAACTTTGTTGGTACAAGTCCGGACGGACTCATTGTTCTTCTGAAATCAGACTGGGATAGGACTTACCACCAGCCCTAGCTGTAGAAGTGATTTTCACGGTATTATTTACACAACAGGCAGGAAAGGAAAATAACAAGAAATGAATCACTGTGATTCAGAGTGTCAGTTCCTGAGTCACTGTGGCCCCATTTTGGAGAAGACATCGGATTCTTTCCAGATTTTCACAGGTAAACAGCCACAGGGTATTAAGTGTCATTTTGCAATAGCTTAGGAAATATGGCATTGTGTGATTCACTGAGTGCAGACTGCATTGCGTACTTGTACGCCCCAATCCCACGGAGAACAGGTGTGAGGTCGGTGATGAGGACGGACAGTTCAGGTAGTCAGCAGGAGGACGATGAGGAGGAGCGGAAGTGAAGCTGTCCTCGGTGAGGAAACGCTACTTAGAGGTACTGTTTCTGAAACAGAGATGGAAATCTGCATGAAAATCTTCATCTGGTGCACAACATATGGCCAAATGTATCTGGACAGAAATCTATCCAAATCTGTTTGTCAAGATCTGAGCTTAAACCCGCTGATTAAGGGAAATCTAAACAGTGACGGGATACAGTGTTAATTTGTGTAACAACTGGCCTCCAGATTAATAGCAACAGTTTGGAGAAGCCTCTGGGTTTTCTGAGCAGGGCTGGATGAACTCGACTGGCTTAAACAAAGCCCTGACCCTAACCCCATTAAACACTTTTAGGTCAAACTGGAGCACTGATTGTGTTTTACATCTTGTCACCTAACATCAGCACTGCAAGTCACTAATGCCCTTGTGGCTGAACTGGTTAAAATCTCTTTGTGGAAACTTCCCAGCCAAGTGGAGGCTGGTAAAGCAACACATCAATGTCCATTAATTCAGCGATCACTTCTGTTCTATTTCTTTTGACTCAGTTATCTTAATGTTAAAGCATGTACGGACATTGCACTAAATGAGAGAAAACAGAGGTGCGACCTGGCTGATAACCGTGTAAGCTTGCACATAGAGCAGAAAGATTTATAGGGTTGTAAGTAAATCGAGTTTAAGACATTGCATCTCACCTTGTTTTTGTTTTGAACCCTCTGATGCTGTAATAAGCAAGCGGGATGGGGGGTGGGGGTGGGAGAGAGAAGATTTAGATAAAGTTGAGGCAAAGAAACAAGTTGCTGATTAGTCATTTTTGCATGCTTAACTTTCTCAATAAAGCTGCTGCTTTGTGGAACAAGAGGAGCAGGAAACAGACAAATGACCAGGGGAAGGTATTTACCATTACTCAAAGACTAACGCCATGAAAAATGAGTACTGACTGGCTGTGCAACCCTAAATATGTCCCCTATGCAAATTCTTTTAAAGGTCGGATAAAAAAAGAGCTTGAGAAGCACGGCAACAGGAAAAGATAGTGTTATGTAAATTAGAAAGAGTAAGAATGATCAAGATTATACAGAGGGGATACAGGAAATGAAAAAGAGGGGGAGAAAAAAAAATAAAAGAAAATTCAAAATGACAGAGCGAAACCAAGAAGTGGACAGAAGATGAAAGGGAGAGCAGCGGAGACTCGAGTGAGAAAGTACAGCGAAAAAAAAAAAAAAAAAAAAAGAAGGTTGGAAAGATTGAAACAAGGTCAGACAGAGAGAAAAGGGAGGGAGAGAAAGAGACGGGATAAGAGGCTGTTTGTGTCTGGGCGTCACTTTCTCAGCAGGAGGGGGACTGAAAGGAAATAATGGAGGGAAGAATGGAAAGATGCTATGATGCAGGAATAGGGAGGGCTTAAAGAAAGGCAGGGGAAAGGGATAAAAAAAAAAAAATACAGGTAGTGGGGCTAAAAACTGTTAAAAAAATATCTCTCCATATAGAGAAGTGCCATATAATACCAGCGAGAGAGGACAGAGGTCAGGAAATGAGGATGAGCTTGCACAATTGCAGGTGTTATTAAATCGATCTATGGCCTTGAACCAACCTCAGACTCTGCAACCCTGAAAGCTCATAAGACACACAAACACGCAAGCATTCACACAGTCGTGTGTCCAAGACATTGTGACATTGACACAACCCTAACTTAACTGCTCGTGTGCCTATATGGAAGACCTGTCCTCATAAAGTGACTGCAGATTTCGGTCCCCACAACATGCATAATACCTGCACGGCACACACACACACACACACACACACACACACACACACACACACACACACACACACACACACACACACACACACACACACACACACACACACACACACACACAAAGGCAGAGTGTGTATCAATGATGGCAGGATAACTAACAACAATTCACATCCCATAGTCTCCCCCTCTGTGACTGCTATGCTACATTATTTCTGTACAAATAGTGAACATCTAGGGGTTAACAAAGCATTAAAGGTCTGGGCCTTGTACAGCGCTTGTGTGTGTATGTGTGTGTCTGTGTGTGAGAAACTGCGGGGAAAAAAAAAAAAAATCAAAGCAAGCAGACAAGAATAAAAGAGTTCCTGCTTAAACTGGCTTTCTGCACTGCATAAAACATTTTTAAAAAAAAATTGAGAAATTTTTAATTTAAAATGTCTACAGTTAAACATTTTAATGCATTTAAAGGACCATAGATTAGCTACTCATTTGCGTCCCTTCAAGTTGCACAGTGAAGATATTGGGTATCTTTATATACGTGAACATTACGCATGCAAAAAACGTATTCATTGCAGTTTTTTTTTTTTTAAACTTTTTAAAATAAAACCTGTATTTAACGAAGAAAACTGTAACAGTTAGCGTTGTGTGTAACTCTGCGCCGCAGTTGGAAAAGAAAATTTGCCTCGTTTACACCCCGATGCATTTGATACGTGTATTTTGACCTGACTTTAATCACATCGTTTGTGCGAAAGTTCGTTCTTGTCAACATCATAATTTTGGTCATGGCGAGCCCCCACTGCAAAATGGTGTCCGTGGTGGCGTGACTGCAAGGAGAGTGCCCTCTCTGCACTGCAGTCAGAAACAAGCTGCATGTGTAACTGTACATGCACAACCCATGGTTAAGTGAATGCGTGTGTATGGCGGTGGAAATGCGTGTGTGTTCTTCAGTCAGCATAACGCCCCACTGCAGAGACAGACAGTGTTCCACCATCCCACCTCTCCTCTTATGCCGCCATTTTACACAAGCAGGAGGTAACGTTAACCAACTCTGATTTTTAATCGTTTAACTAAAAACAAAATAAAATTGTGAAAGAATAACGAAACGCGCAAATCGATGAAGACGGAGAAAGTCCATTTCGAGTCCGGAGTTCGGGATCCGAGAGAGCTCGGCTGGGCAAGCGGTTTGTGCACGTCGCTGTTCGAGTTTTGTCCCTGAGTATAATGAGTTCAGAGGGTACAAAGGTATTTGAGAGAGTGGCGGGGGTTAAGGAGGGCACTGAAGTAAGAAATTAGAAAAAAAAATGGATGGAGAAAAGGAGAAAGAAAGTGGGGAAAATGGTGAAGCTCTGTAAACTGAAATGAATGTAACGGACTGCTCACAGCGGGAGAACGACAGGAAAAAAAAAGGGAAGAGAGACAGAGAGAGAAAGGGAATCAATTAGAGAGAGAGGAGAGTTGGTCTGTAATGGTTTCTCACAGTAGGATGGCTGAAAAACAGAAAGGCAAAGAGGCAGAGTGACAAGGAGAACAAGAGATAAACACAACAGGAGGAGTTTTAAGGAAAAGTTGCAACATATAAAAAAAAAAGGTGAATACAGTGAGTAAAAGGCGAAGCGAGCCAATGAAAGGTGCAATTGAGGGCTGCAGGGCGCCACAGATTTCACACAACAGCAGTCTGCTGATGCCGATTCAGAGCTGTGTTTTCTGATGCAACAAAGCCCTCTCTCTTGTGTGACTCCTGACAGTTTTGCTCAATTAAACATCACATCATCATACACATCACTGTGCTGAAATTCATAACCAAAGCCTAAAGAGCCCAAAGAATGTTTTATAATACGACACAAAAAACAAGTTAGGGAAACAACATGACGGAGAGACGTGCACGGAGCATCATTAGGAGCCTCCTGTGTCAATGAATCTGCCCTGCTTAGTTTGTTGTGTTCTTTGGTTAAATTAAGGCGGTAAACACACATTCACACACTGGAGAGGAGATCGAGGGACCGGAGAGTGGTAGCTGACCTTGAAGCAATGACAGCGTACCTGATGGGCTCTCTCACTGTCACCACTCTGTCCTTCAGACCGATGTGAGGCAGTGTGTTGTTTGGTGTGTGTGTGTGTGTGTGTGTGTGTGTGTGTGTGTGTGTGTGTGTGTGTGTGTGTGTGTGTGTGTGTGTGTGTGTGCGCCGATAATTAATTCAAACACCAAACAGGGGCAACCCCGTATCGAACTTTTAATTATATGGGCTGCTTTCTGTAAAAAGAGAAGGAGGGATGGAGGTGTATGTTTTGAAGTTTAGATAAGAGATGTAGCTGAAGGACAGGAGCTGCCATCACCAGCGGCCACACACACACACACACACACACACACAAACACTCTGAGTATAAAGGCACTGTGTGCCCTGCTGCCATGCTACCTGTCAGATAAAAGGGAACCTGAGCAGGAAGGAACCAGGGAATATGTGAGGTGTTACCACAGGGAACAACACAAAAACAGCTGTGGTAAACCGCCACTAATGGACAGCCAAAGACAGAGAGAGAGATCCTACAACTCTCCTTCATCTCCTCTCTCATCCATCTAATTTGCTCCCATCTCGCTGGCCTCGTGCATACTCATCCCAACGCACTCGCCGCACAGCATGTGCACGACAGAGATGGAGCGGAGGAGAGAAACAGAAAGACGGGGAGTCGGTGAATAACTGTAGAGTAGATATGGAGATACAACAAAGAGATAGAACACAGGAAAGCTGGAGGAGGTGGGATGGGGCTGGGGTGGGGGTGGGGTGGGGTGTAAGACACTGCCATGGATGGTGCCTAGATTAGTTTTGCTCCAGTAGCGAAAGATCATAAAAAATGAGGAAGGGAGGAGAGAGCTGAGGAGACAGAGAGAAGGGGGGGATTAGTGCCACTTCAGGAATGACAGAAGACTGAAGAAAGAAAGAGCAGGAGGTTGGAGTAGAGGGGGGAGTCAAAGACAAGGCGACGGAGATCCTGAAATTTAGTCGGGATTAGTTTTGGTTAAGAAATAGGATGAGAGGCTGAGAGGGAACAAAAAAAAAATAAAAAGAGAGAAAAGGAACAGTACACTGATGTATGTGTATCTTTGAAGGAGAAGTCTTTCTACTGTGAAGTAAATACATATTTTTTACAGTAAAGTCAAGTGTGCCCTCTCTTCTCCCAGCATGCACTATCCAGGTGATTTCAAATATTTTGATTATTTTTGGCTCAGACAGGCTGATCAGGGAATTACTGTCAGAAGGTCGGGACTACATTAACATTTTCTCACTGAACAACAATCTGTGGTATTTCTAATTAATGACAGCAGGATAATTAGCATATAAAAAAAGTCATCAGCCTTCATTCTGGTAATAACGCAGCAAATTACTCCCTGTATCACCAGGACGGTGAGAATCATTCTGAGATGACTGGAGCTCTTTTTATTCCACTTTAATTGTTTTTTTTGTTTTTTTTTCCAAACTGATGAATTTAGTCAACACTGATTGATTAGACAACCGCACAACCAGTTTCTTTAGTACAGTGCGTGTTAGCACAACAAACCCCCTGCAGATAACACTGGGATGGGAACTGGGACGGGCGTCTGAGACACGCATGTAGGGGGTAACACACACACACACACGCACACACACACACACACACACACACACGTACAAATTAAACTCCCAAAGAATGCACGCAAAGGCTCATGGATGCAGAAACCCACCAAAACAAAACAAAACAAAACAAAAAAGCACACTTTGGTAGTACACATAGAAATGCTCCCACGCACACACACTGACAACTGTACAAGGATTCCCACTGTGACTGGGCAACATTCCCAACCGGAATGGGCAGCTCACTGGACTGGAAGACTAACATTACTCCAGGCGGGCTCTGGATTAGATCAACTCTGAGAATTTCAGATGGGGACAGAGTGATTGAGAGAGAATGAGGAAGGTAGTTAAAAAAAAAAAGAGAGAGGGCAGGGGTGAAATGTGTTTTAGAGGAAACTCTCAATCCAATTAGGCTTAAAAACTGGTGTGATATAGAGAGTGACATTCATGTAGTCTCATTTTACAAGTAACAATAAACATTTTGGAGAGTAAAGATACACTATATTGCCAAAAGTATTCACTCACACATCCAAATCATTGAATTCAGGAGTTCCAGTCACTTCCATGGCCACAGGTGTATCAAACCAAGGACCTAAGCATGCAGACTGCTTCTACAAACATTTGTGAAAGAATGGGTCACACTTTCAGGCGTTCAGTGAATTCCAGCGTGGTACCGTGATAGGATGCCACCTGTGCAACAAGTTCGGTCGTGAAAATTCCTCACTACTAAATATTCCACAGTCAGCTGTATTATAACAAAGGGGAAGCGACTGGGAATGACAGCAACTGAGCCATGAAGTTGCACACCATGCAAAATCACAGCGTGGGCTTAGCGAATGCTAAGGTGCATAGTGCGCAGAGGTCACCGACTTTCTGCAGAATCAATCGCTATGGACCTTCAAACTTCGCGTGGCCTTCAGATTAGCTCAAGAACAGTGAACAGAGAGCTTCATGGAATGGGTTTCCATGGCCGAGCAGCTGCATCCAAGATTTACATCACCAAGTGCAATGCACAGTGAACCCAACCCGACAGAACACCTTTTAGATGAATCTGAGTGGAAACTGCAAGCCAGACCAACATCAGTGTCTGACCTCACGAATGGGGTTTGTGGAAGAATGGTCAGAAATCCCCATAAACACTCCTAAACCTTGTGGAAAGCCTTCCCAGAAGAGTTGAAGCTGTTATAGCTGCAAAGGGTGGGCCAACATCATATTAAACCCTGTGGATTAAGAATGGGATGTCACTCAAATTCATGCGTGTGTGAAGGCAGGCAAGCGAATACTTTTGGCAATATATTGTACATTTAGTTCCAGTGATTATAACACAGAACCTCCAAAAAAAAAAAGAGAGGAGAAAGCAGAAGGTACATTAGCGGGGATAAGCAGCAGTTTAAACATCATGCTATAACAGCCTGCGTAGCAGAGATGTGAGAAAAGAGTGTCTTGGTGTACAAAGGGGGAGCATGAAAGAAACAACAGATGAAAAGAGGAGTGTACTCACTGGGCGCACAGCACACTGTGACGCGCAACTTCATACATGGCAGAGGCGGGCCTTCATCTGTGGGTAGAGCTGGAAAGAACGAGAAAAAGAAGGTGTAAGCTTCGCGCTTAATAAATCCAACAATTAGCGCGCAGGATGCTAATATAAAAAAAATGGAAAAGTAATTAGTACATGCTGAATGAAATTCTGCCAAAACAACAACAAAAAAAGCACTATTAGAGAACACCTGTGTGCCTGCTGAAAAATCCATATGACAAGACAAGAAAAGCTAAAGAACAGAAAGGTTATTTCTCTGTTTTAACCATATCAATAACTCACGATATCTGTGTAAAAATACAAAACAAAACAAAACCCCCCCCTGTGTGTATTTATCACACTCATCTACACAACTAAATAAAAGCAATACAACGCAATCGAGAGTGCAACCATTACAGAATGCAACACTTCCGATCCATTCACATTACGGCTCACATGGGAACACAGGCAAACATCAGCGGTATTACCTGCCACTCCGATGCTGCTTTTTGGAAGACAAATATGTTTGGAAACTGCATTTAAAGGGTTTTATCTTTGAATAAAAAAAGCTGCAAATTCAACAAAGACCCAACACGCAGGCCGAGTGCACAATTACCAACAGTTTGTCTCACTTTGAATCGACACTTTCAACTGATAAGATGCAGCAAGTCCTGGGAGAAAATGGACCTAAGTTAATGAAAAATATTGCTGCACTGTGCTTGCATAATAGGACTTTTCACCAAGTATCTATTTCAACTTTTCACAGCAGAAAAGTGTTATGATTGCTATTACAAAGACCCAGAGCTCTGTTTCCCAAATTTACCTTAAAGTTAAAGTGGTTATAAAATCTGTCTTACATGCACTCTTACGTTCAAGAGGAGAAGCCTTTCCCAAAAAAACATTATAACTGAAGAGGCTCTCAGAAATGATAATAGATTAACAAGCATCTGAGCATAGCTAGAGATTAAATATAACTACACCTACACAAGCGCATTCAAGTGAACTGAGCAACTAAAAATCCTCATTCATGTCCTGTGTTAACACTAAATGTTAATTACTCTTTTCTGAAACATCAAATATGTTATGCTGAAGTTCTACTTACAGCTGCCAGGATCCAGAATCTGGTAACAGGTGCTCTAGCTGTATACTTTGGACATGTGAGCGGTCATATTTAGATTTCAGAGCTCTTTTAAAAGCTGTTGAGACATTTAACTGTGAGTAAAAGTTTATCTATTTAAAACCCATTTCATTGTCATTTATCACATCCACAGAACTGCTGCTGAGCTGCGATTTTGAGGTCCCAGCCAAGCTGAAAGAACAAAATTTCTGCATCTATTCATATTTATTCATCATATTCATCATTACACACACAGGCCCAAAAATAAATTTTCCCAGCTAGAATGGTCAAAAAAATTTTGACCATCACACGCAGCACAAATTTACCAGTTTGAGCACCAGAATTTGATACACAAATGGTCCAATTATATTTTTGTTACAGTAACAGTATTGTGGTTATTTTAATCATAATGTGTGCTGCAAGCCAACAGGATGTCAGCTGGCTCAACTGGTGGATGCTTTTTGTGAGGACTGACTGGAGAAGAACATTAATGTGTCAGAAAGCTGGTGGAAAAATTGTGGGTGCATAAACGCTACCTAAGCAGCCTTCATAGGAATGAATGAAGTGGTATCTCTGACTCCAGTAAACTTAATAGATCCATCTATATTCACTGGCTACTTTCTTAGGTACACCTGTTCAACTGCACGCTAACGCAAATGGCCAGTCAATCACATGGCAGCAACTCAACCCATTTAGGCATGTAGGCTCATAGATGCTGAAGTTCAAACCAGGCATCAGAATGGGGAAGAAAGGCGATTTAAGTGGCTTTCAATGTGGCGTGATTGTTGGTGCCAGACAGGCTGGTCTAAGTGTCTCAGAAACTGCTGATTTTCTGGGATTCTTCCACACAACCATCTCTAGGGTTAACAGAGGAAAAAGAATATCCAGTGAGCG
This sequence comes from Archocentrus centrarchus, assembly GCF_007364275.1. Taxonomy (NCBI): domain Eukaryota; kingdom Metazoa; phylum Chordata; class Actinopteri; order Cichliformes; family Cichlidae; genus Archocentrus; species Archocentrus centrarchus. Next base: position 24,282,609 of record NC_044361.1, read on the forward strand.
GCAGTTCTCTGGGTGAAACTACCTTGTTGATGTCAGAGGTCAGAGGAGAATGGCTGGGCAACAATAACTCAACCCCCAAAAAAACATTTGCTATAATCAAAATATGCAATGCACATCACGTAAAACCCTAAAGCACTCCTGTCAGCTAAGAACGAGAAACTGAGGCTTCACACAGGCTCACCAAAAATGGACAACAGATGACTGAAAAAAATGTTGCTTAGTTGGAAGATTCTCGATTTCCGCTGCAACATTTGGATGGTAGGGACAGAATTTGGTGTAAATATGAAAGCATACTGGCTGCTGGTGGTGTAATGATGTGCAGGATGTTTTCTTTGCACACTTTGTGTCCCTTGGTACCAACTAAGCATTGTTTAAATGCCACAGCCTACATGAGTATTGTTGCTCATCATGCCCATCCCTTTATGACCAGTGTACTCATCTTCTGAGTGTTGCTTCTAGCAGGATGCCGTGCCATGTCACAAAGCTCAAATCATCTCAAACTGGTTTCTTGAAAATAACAGTGAGTTCACTGTAATCAAAAGGCCTCCACAGTCACCAGATCTCAATCCGACGGCGCACCTCTGGAATGCGGTCGAACAGGAGATTCACATCATGGATGAACAGCTGACAAATCTGCAGCAACTGTGTGATGCCAGCTTGTCAGTATGGCAGAGGTGGCAAAAGTACTGACATTCTGTACTTAAGTAGAAGTACAAGTACTTGTGTTAAAAAATACTTTGGTAAAAGTCGAAGTACTGGTTCAACTTCTTTACTTAAGTAAAAGTAAAAAAGTACAGGCTCTGAAATTTACTCAAAATAAGAAAGTAAAAGTAGCTCTTTGGAGGACGTTTCTACCTGCTGTTTTTGTGTAAAGCTAACTGAACCTTATTATATATTATTGTAATATATAAAATAATACATGAGAACACAAACGTTATTCCATCTAAATTTTAATTCTAATGAATGTACTCAGCTTGAATCACAAACTGTGAAAGGGAATTTAAACACAGCTCTATTCTCTGTGTCCTCCATAGTAGAGGGTGACTGTGCCTCCACCTAAACACAAACATGAGGATACTCAGGGGTTACAGTGGGATTCAGAAGGTGGAGGAACCCTAAGATCAGCTGTAGTGGCTCTGCATGGGGAGAAGAATCACAGCTTTCTATTGTGAGCTCCAGTAAATGATGTTGGTGTGCAGGCTGTGATCAGCTGACCTGCTGCTGCTGCTCTGAGGTTTACTGCTCTGTGTGGATGAACTGAACTCACAAAGATGTAACCCAGTATTTCACAGCTCTCTGAGCTGATCTCCATCCCCTACACTGACAGCATACAGGCTGTAGAAATGTTGGATTCAGTGAATGAATCTCAGCATCAGCAGCTTTGATTCAAACTCATCTCTGCTGCACTGATGTAACCTGTAACTCTGACCATGAACACAAACACTGTGCTCCAGTCCAACACAGAGCTTTACTGTAAATACAGTACAACAAACTAACCTATTTATTAAACACTAAACTGCAGCATTTTCATAGAATCTTTGAATAACACAAAGTCAGCATACTTCAGTTTGTTTTGCACTCCTTACCTTTAAATCTAACCTCTCTTCTTCCTCTCCTGTCCTCTTTCTCCATCTCTGAGTGAACTTCTCTCTCTTTTCTCTCCCTGAAATGCAGCAGCTCTTCTTTTAGCTAGCAGACACACTGTGTGACAAACTGCACACACTTTGTGTGTTTGCTGATATTTGTTGAGCATTTAAAAACGTTGCATTTACCTGCCAGACGTTACTCTCTTCATGCTCGCTCCTCTTCAGTAGCGCTAGCTAAGCTGTTTATGTGCCGCGAGCATAACTCTCGGATTCGGTCCGGCCCGCTGTGACCCCTGATTATAGCGCTATAAATTATCCATTAATTACATGGGTTTGTGTATTTAATCCCTTTGTACCCGATAAGCCCCGGTGATGGAGGATACGCCAGTACGATTGTCTCTTATATGTTAATATTCCTCCGGCTCAGATCGCTTGATGACTGACGGCGCACTGACCGAAAACGCAAACTTCTCCCTGACGTGTTAAAAAGTAACGAGTCTGTTTTGAAAATGTAAGAAGTAGAAAGTACCGATACTTGTGTAAAAATGTAGGGAGTAAAAGTAAAAAGTACTCAGAAAAATAAATACTCAAGTAAAGTACAGATACCTAAAAAATCTACTTAAGTACAGTAACGAAGTATTTGTACTTCGTTACTTCCCACCTCTGCAGTATGGACCAAAATCTCAGCACCTCGTTGTTTGTTATTAGCAATGCTGTTTTCATTCTGGTTTTTGAGGGCCCAGATGAATTTACATACTCTGGTCTCTTTGTTAAGCGGCGAAAAATAAATGTGGAACACTATCTATTAAAACGTTAGCAACTGTCTGATAGAGTTGTATTCCCATTTTATGATAGATATTTGCTGTACACCTAGCACTAGGCTCTCACTGAATCAGTTCGCAGTGTTAAAAACCTTTGTAGTATGTTTATGCATTTACTGTGTTTTCCTATTTGTAATCATTTACTCTTGACTCTCCAAATGTCAAGTTCTTTGTTTATTTGCCCGAGTTTCATTTATGTGCAAATGCCTTGTGATTGTTGTGAAAGCAGTGAAAGCTGTTGTTCTAAGCTGTCTTTGCCACCATTACTATGGCCTTAAATTGTTCAGTGCTGGGAACAGCTGACTATCAGAGGATGTCAAGGTGTTTCCTGTTTTTGGGGATCTAGACATGGAGACCTAATGGGTGTTGGTCAGCAGGGTGAGCATTAGGGCAAAGACCAAGAGACAGTGGGTTGTCACTGTCATAGTCTGTGGGAGAGACAAGCTGAACCCAGCTCAGACTCAGCCAACTAATGCCATTAGTCTTTCTAATACCATTGTACTGCTCTCCCAGGCTAATGCCATTATGCAGTCTCCGGTGCTGCAGGCCCATTCAGTGCACACACCCCAGAGCCAGACATTTGGACCAACTTTACGCCTTATCTTTGATGTGGACAAAACACGCACAATCGCTCGGAGCCCGATGTGGCCCAACCAGGGGGTAAGATCTATTGTTGCTTTTCTGTGAACTGGCATGAACAACCACAATAGCCCAGTGTGCATGTGTGTACATACATAAGTGTGTGTGAGTGTGTCTCATAGCCTCACAATGCTTCATTGTCCCTCAGACCGCAGCAGTAATTTATGTAAAGATTCTTTCGTTTTCCTCGTTTCCATCCATCCCTTTTCTCCATCACTTTTGTTCTTCCCACTTTTCTCTCTCCCATTTGGGTTCCACTCATCCATCCTTCCATCCCTTTCTCCCCCACCCTTCCTGTGCTGTGAGACTGTGTCCATCTTTTGCTCTTTTTCTCCCTCTGTCACTCTTCCACGCTTCTCTACCTCTGTCTGCTTCTCTGCCTGCCTTTTTTCTCCCTCACTGTCATCGTGTATTGATCTCGATTTCTTCCTCCTACACTTTGCTGTCCCTCTGTCTCTTTGTTGTCACCCTTCCATACTATGCATTCACTTGACTCTTTCATTCTCTGCTTTGGTTTCATGCCCTCCCCCTCTTGGACTTACACCAAAAGTTGTAAAAAGCAAAAAAAAAAAAAAGTCAACTGATTTTACAGCCACCAAGCCACCTTCTGTATCTCTCCCTCCCTTTTTTTTTCCCTCCAGTGGTTTGAAATAAATGAGTGAGGGGAGAGGATTGCAGGAGGATGTCACAGAGAAGCCATCACTTAAATTGTGCAACAGCCTACAGGTTTATGAAAACATCATATTAATGTCATTCAGCATGAATTTATGGATAACATTAATGACATTCAGAAAGCTGCAGTTTGCCAACACTCTGGGCCTCGTAAAAACATGCTGACTTAGGATACAGTGAACCGTTTTATCCTTTAAAAATGTACGGCTTTCTGGCTACCACACCATCTCCCACACAGGTGTCTTTGCATAGAATGATGAACTGAAACATTAAATATTTACTTTTTTTCTCTCTCTTTTGTGGCTGTTTTATTGGGGTGCCAGTGTAAGGAGCCCGAGTGAATATTCATCGTTTCACTTAAAGACATTTTTCATTAAATGATCACAGATTATGGACACCAAAAACATATACTATTTAGCCACATTTAAATAATCTTGTGACAAGAGCTGGGCACCAATATTAGGACCATATCAATACTCCTGATGTGTCCCTTGTAGCGCTGAAATGCCCTGAAATGAACCATTGGTAACTGATTAACTCTAATGATTCCAGGCTTGTTGCATGCTAAATCTTAAATATTTCAATATTAATATGAGTTAACATTTACTTAATATATTTGATTTAAATATTAAATGCTTTAGATTGCACTAATGATCTGGCCTGGTCTCTAGTTGTTCTTTTTTTTCCTGCAAAAGTCCAAATTTAATCAAATTCAAGCTTGTTTACTGTAAACAGTTTTTATTATTTTTATTTTTCTGAAAAGTCACAAGAGTCATCGTAACAAATGACTAAAAATTTGCAGTCCCACCTGTCTGACATGAGTCTGAGCTTCAAAATTGTTGCATACCAAGAGCTGTTTGATATTTGATGATCAGATATCTCCTAAACCAGACTTTTGTATAGCTGCTGAATTTAAAAAAAAAAAGATTTATTAGGCATATCTGTCAAATGAATGATCATCAGAACTCAGTTATAGTGCTCATGCCGGTGTCAGTAATTTTCAGAAAATACTGAGCTCCAGCTGTGACATGTTTGACTCTGGCTCACCTCTCCTAACACACAGAAACATACACATCATCTACTCACAGCTGTAGTAGTAGTGTCTCCCTGGCAGAAACTCAAACCCCAGCGAGAAGGGCGTGAACCTTTGGATCTTCTCAGAGAAGCGTACTGGTCCAAATGGAGCAAAAGGGGTGTTGCACTCCCACCTCTTGATGGCCCCTCTGGTCTCCACACAGCCTTGGAATGACTCCTCTCCGACCAGGTAGAGGGCCAGGGTCTCTGGATGCTCATGACCCATAGCCTCCCTGTTGGGGTAGTGGGGGCAGTAGATGTCCAGGTAATCATTGAATTTCAGCTGGACAGACAGATCACCTGCTGTTAACCTAGAAGGAAGAACGACAACGGCATTAATATTTTACGTAGCAATTAGAGATTGATACATGACTGAAAGTGTGAGTGTGTGTGTGTGGAAGGGGGGGGGGGGGGGCAGACCACAGGCAGAGGCAGATAAAACAAAATTTGTGGCTTTTAAATACAAGAATGCATTGGGATTTTAAATACCACATTGCTACAAGCACATTTTATTTTTTTAGACCAGCAAAGATGTTGAATGTCAGATAGAGAAAGCAACAATTCCTCACATGCTAATTAAGACCACTGAGGGGAGTTCAGCGTAAAATAAACTTGACTCCCTCTGCTTTCCGCTCTCCCACTACACAGTACAGATAGACAGATAGATGTGTGTACAAACGTAAGTGCATGTGCATGTACAACCATGTCAGTCAAGGCTGACTGAATTTTGGCATAACAACAACTCTGGACAAGACAGCATCATTAGGACAGAAGAGTTGCATAATGTGCGATCTTTCAGAGCGAGGATTCTGACTTCCTGTCAGCTGCAGTATAAAGAGTTTCCCATGTACAAGCTAATATGTGAAAGAGAGTATGAGAAAAAGACAGAGGGAAGTAGATGTAGGACAAAGTAAGAGATGTTAATTTAACATAAAGATATCATAAGACCTCATGAATAACAGCATGAAAGGACAAAGCGGGAGACAAGAAATGAGAGAGAAACGTGTGACAAATGGAGAAAAGGCCTGTGAGTGATGAAGAGACATGAGAGGGGGCCCAAAGGCAGACAGAAGGAGGTTGGTGAAAAGAAAGTTGTCGAGACAGGCCGAAGCAAAGCTGGAACAAAACATTTTTTAAAAAGAAGCCAAAGGAAAAAGTTGGACATACAGGTGCAAAAAGTGGAGTAAAGAGAAAAGTAAAGTGTTTTAATTAGTGACCCCAGAGAGTGTGAGTGCAGACACACAGCGAGAAGAACAACGGAGTGGAAGAAGAGAGGAGACGGACTTTAATTGGTCTCCTCTTCGCATGGAGTGCAGGAGAAAAGAATGAGGGGCAGAATGTGGTTTGGGCAGAAGGTTGAGGTCCATCAGTGGGAGTCTTTATAGAGGGGTGACAGAGCGGAGGAGAGAGGAAGGAGTGCTGGGAGTCAGTGAAGGGGAACATGGGAGAGAAAAGGAGCGTGGAATGGGGAGGGGATGGTGGTGGTGCATGGCAGAGTACTCTCAAGTTAAGTAGGCGGACAGAGAGTAGACCAAAAGAATAAATAAGAGCAAGAAATCAGTGTGGAGATGAGACAGAAGTGATGCAAGCTGAAATGAAATAGATAGAAATGACAGGAAGCAGGAGACTGAGACGTCCAACAAATCTGCAGAGAGTATCAAAGATGGATGGAGCAATGAGAGGAGAAATGACAAGACCGTCAGAGAGAAGGAGGCGAAAGCTCAAAAAGCAGAATAGAAATAAGCGCTGTGTTAACTCTGAACCTGAATGTGTGTCCAGTGGGTGTGCATTTCTGTGTGAGACCAGAGAAGAAGAAAGGTGTGTGTATGTGTGTGTGTGTGTCTTGGGGATGCAGGTGAGACCCTGGAGGCAAATCTCACCAAAGCTGCTTCCTGCTCAATAGCTACCGTGCAGAATTGGCAATCTATCCACAGGACAGGACACCATCGATCAGGATCCCTCGCTCAGGACACACACACACACTCTCTCCTGATCAATATCCCGAATGTGTGTGTGTGTGTGTGTGTGTAGCCATGCCCGATAGCTCTATTACCTGTGTGTGTGCTAATTACAGCTAAAAAAAAAGGACTTGAATTTTCTGGTTAAGAGAACACTAACGCACAAAAGCATATAAACACAAGCAAAACACTATATTTACTCTTGATACTACCTGTGGTGATGTTTAAAGGCCCTCTGAGGCAGAGAAATGTTTACTTAGGTGCACCATCTGTGGAAGCGTGTGTGCAGGTGTGTGCGTGTATGTGCATGTAATAATAGACGTGTGCTGTGTCAACATGCTGCACCCCCTGCTATACATTTCATTCACCTCAAGCTTCTCCTGCATTGCTTAGGTCCTATATCCCCCACCCAAAGCTCCACTACTCCCTGCTTCTACCCCACATCCTCACCCGCTGTTCTCCGCTCTGGATGACATGAACTCATTCTCCATCTTTTGCTTCAGAGGCTGCATTCCCCTCCATTTTTCCTACTATTTTTGACTTCTCTCTATCCCATATTACCCCACTCCCTACCCCACACAACCTTCCAACCTTGGGTTGCACCATATGCATGCCAGCAATTACAGAGTCGGTGTGCTGTACTGATGTCAAGCTGTCAGCCCTCTTTCTCCCAGATTCCTTTCCTTCCTCCCTTTCCTCCCCCTCTCTGGTCCTAGTAGGCTTGGGTACACCCTAATTACACTCAGCATCTTCCCCTCCTGCCAACCACCATGCAGCAGAGTGGTGACAGCACAGGGGCATCATGGGAGCACTGCGGAGCTGTGGGTGTCATAGAAGAGAGCGCTGAAGCAGCCTATCAGTAGAAGAATCCTATGGAAGCAACACAGAGGATTGGCTGGGTCCAGAGGGAGAGGGAAAAGACACAGAATACCATACACACTCACTGCATTTTGGCACACGTTGGTGGGAATACACACACAAACACATGTTCACAAGCACCAGGACATGAAAGTACTTCAGGAGAATAAAACATGCTCAGTCCCTCATGCCACAGGGAGATCAATGACACCCTTCTGAGGACTGGTGCAAGCTTGTGGTTGATAAAGAAAAACCTCACAGAGAAGCTGAATCAAAAATAACATGCTGGGGTCTTCAGTGAAGAACTTGAAAATTCCAGCATTTATCCCGTTATAATCACAGGAAATCTCATGCAAAATTGAAAAACTGAACATAGCTGACATCCTGCAGATGTGTTCATGTAAATGTGTGCAGACAAAGGCAAAAGTGTGTGTGTGTGTGCAATAATAATGAAATGCAGGGAGTTCACTGTGGCAGAGACCTTTGATCCTTTAATATGAGAGAATAATTAAAAGGAGCAACAATCTTGCAACACAGTTTCAGGAATATAGAATGGATACTCGATCACGCACCGCAGCTGCATACTGTGCATCCTAAACACACTAAAGCACTTAATGAAAGTACTTCACATAAACACCAGGGATACAAATATTCTACCACAATGAAAATGCTAATAACATGCTTACACTGTATTATGCATCCCAAATAAATGCAGGAAATATGTACAGTGTGTGTGCGAAGTAGTTTAAATAAACAAAGCCCACAGTAAAAGCCTATTGGTTCCTTCAGGTGACAATAGGAGGCCAGAAGGCTTGGTCTAGCCTCACTCCTTCTGTGGTCAATCGCAGCAGGATGACTGTTAATTTTGGGCACTATGCTGACTGGGCACAGTACGCCATGGTCACCCTAGCTTGGCCTGGCATAGTATGACACAGTTCCAGCTTTTGTGCTGGATGCTGTAGTAACAGATGTAATGTATTTCTTTTCTTTGTGCATTACGAGATGGATGGGAATCATGTTATGATTAAAAAAAGAGTCCATGCAAGGTGAGCCATGAAAAAATGAATAAAACAGTATTAAAAAAAAACACACCCTGTAATGACCGTCATAGTATTTAATTAATATTCAGTGTTAATGAAATTTAACACAAAAATTGTGCCACTCATAACCTTGGACGGAATGGGAACCCACAGAGTCATATTGGTTATTGCACCATAAAATTTAATGCAACTCTACTCTGCTGTAGCATAAACTGTTCCATTAACTACAGAGTTTGAAGTCAATTTTGACACCGGTGTCAATGACACACAGCTTGCTTAGCAGGCTGCATTGCCTGAAATATGGAAGCACATTACCAGTTCTCCCACCAGCCACAGCAACTTAGCCCACCCAGCTACCCAATATTTAACCAACCCATAGGCTGTATATAAAAGATGGACTGAGCCAATGCACAAGTGCATTAAACCTACGTTCTTTATAATAGTGAGCAAAATATTCAATAAAACAAAACAAACTACCCCCCCCACACACACACAAACAAAGATAAAAAACAAACAAATTACTAATATATGAGCATGCAATGCCATCCATTTTGCAGCCCAATCTACTTTATGCTTGCCAGTTTTCAAAAACAAAAAACAACAACCACCACCCCAGGCCCAATAAAAAACTAAATAAAATAAGTAAATAAATAAATAAATAAAGACTTGAAATTCCAATATGTAAGTCCGTAGACCTCTTTGGTTATGTTCATCGTCTACATGCAGCCTAGGGCTAATCCCCACCTGTTTCAGAAAGACATACAGTCTTACTAAATGGTAATAACCAGGCACTGACTCACAAATAATTATTAAGTTGTAATTAAGCATTACTAGACTGGTGTGATTACAGAAGACCTTGAAAAGAACTAAAGGTGAGCATACCTAAAACCATTTTCAAGATAGGAGGAAAAGATGTGCAATTTAACTGATGCAAAGTATGAGATAAATCATGACAAAAAGAGCCCAGAGACAGTGCAGCAGAGAAAAGGGAATGAGGCAATAACTAAAGAGTTTTTCCTTGAGGTCTGCAAAGCTCCAGTTACCTCCTACTCCACAGGCTATCCTACTTTCAAAAGGAAAACCACGAATCACGACTCTTCTGTGGAGATTATCAGTCAGCCGGGTCATGGTAGGTTATTCCTAAGTACTAAAAATGAACTTCAGTTCTAACTAACTGGTTTGGAGGATGCCTGGGAGTCCCCACCAGTCAGTTAGAAGTGAAGAAGCCTGCGAGGTTAAACTTCTTGAAGAAACTCAAGCAGATCCAGCTGCATTTGTGTTAAGCACTTTGACACACAATACTTTTTTGTAAGAATTTGCAATGTTCTAACCTTCTTGTTCACCATGTCCCTTTCTCCTGCTCGATTACTCTCTACATACATGCATAAGAACAGAATGAGGCTACCCCCCCCCCCCCCCCCCCCCCCCCATTTACAAAGCTGTGCCCCCCTCCATGCCCACACAAAGCCTTACTGCATCCAGAGCCCAAACACCAGTGTTGTGTCTAACCTGGTACTTACTCCCCTCAATGCGCACAAACAAGGATGTCACCCCCCACCTCTGACCATCTGTGCCCCCCACAACCCCGCCTGCCCAGCTGGCTCAAAAATCCTTTTACAACCCTCCTCCCACCCCACATCCTCAAGACTCTTCAAACCCGTCCTCTTTAGATTCTCAGTGTCATCAAACTGTGGCCAAAGCCTGATCAACCACTCCTTACAGAGAGAAAAGAGAGACTTAAGGGAAATAAGCTGCTGTGCTTATCTACCCTTTCCTGTTTGGCATCCCTCTCCATAAGTGTGTGAGTGTTTGTGCGTCTCTGCTTTGTTCAAGGTCAGCAGGAAGTGTTTCTCTCCTCATCACCAGACCTTTTGCTTCTCTGCAGCTCCTAATCTCCAAATGTGAGTGCCGTGTGAACTTTCCTGATATGTTTACCCCTCTCCTGTCTGTTTTATCTTCACATGCAAGTTATGAGCGCTCACTTTTGCATTAATATGCATTAGGATCTGGGTGGCTTCCCACCTCTGCTCAACATTTACTGGGGAACTCCTGTGTCATCACCCAGACAAAAAGTTTTTGTCCTGAAAAAGGATAGAGAGATCCATCTACACACACACACACACACACACACACACACACACACACACACACACACACACACACACACACACAGGGCGTTGCGCATGGACATAAGTACGATCCATAAACACTGGCCACGATAGCTGTGGGTGTGTATGTGTAGGTAAACTAGATGAAGTGATTGGTTGCACCTTTCCTGCCCTCCAGGCTCCATTAAATGACCAGAAGGCACAGGGTATTCACACCACTCCACTCCTCATTCAAACTGTGTGAATCAGCAGGTTGCCTCATGGACCCACATTTCCTATCAATTCCCAAACACTGATAGAATACACAGATACACAAACACACACACGCTTGCTGCTTCAGGCCTATAGGATTCTCAGCCTCAAGAAAAGACAGAGCCTATTTTCTGCCTGTTAAAGGAAAAGGTTCTCTTCGGTGTGTGTATATGTGTCTGTTCTGTTGGACTCAGCAGCACAACAGGATGTACAGCTATGGCCAGCAGAGCTGAGGAAAATTGCCCAATTCAGGCCCACAGGACCCATCAGTATGGAAACCAATTCATCGGAACCATTTTGATATGGCAGGATGTCTGCAGAAACCATCATCCCCTTCTGTGACAGAGCTCTCTCATACATAGGCACAACTCACCATGTGTGGTCCAGTCTGATCCTAAAATAAGCTTTCCAGTGATTTTTTTTTCTTTGAGGTATGAAATTACCGTCTACAACATAAATGGCCAAGAGTGCAGTCCGGCAGTCTATGGGTCTTTTTTATTTTCGCCGTTTGGCTAGAAACAGTGTATGCCGAAATGTTGCCTCGATATACCCACCAGCACTGCAGCAGCTAAAAGTCTGAGTTGGCTCTCTCACCTTCTCTGAGCGGCAGTGGCTACACTTTTAAGATTAGTGTAAGGAAGAAAAGGAGCAGAAGATGGAGAGTTTGAGTTCTCATGAAGAGAAGAGTGATGGTGAAACTGTGTGTGCGGCTGAAGAAATGTGCGCGGGCGAAAGTGGAGTGCACGTACAAAAAGGGGGTGTAAAAAGGGGGGCAAATAAGGTCAGTCGTGCCGTTGCTAGGACAACCACCAATCCGGAGCTGGGACTGGTTCCAAGCCAACGCCCCACCCATCCATCCTTCGTTCTATCCGTCCTTTTCCTGCATCTCTCGGTTGGACAGCCTAAACCTCAGAGTAATGAGTGCTCTCCATGTTTCTGCAGTCTAAATGGAGCTGCAGAATAAATACAGGGCTGATTTGTACAGGTGCCAGGCTCAGACACATAAACTAGCTACAGTACCTCACCGCTGAGACGCTGACAGGACTGACATATGGGGAGAGGTGGGGGACAATGACAACTATGATGGGTGGACACCAAGACCCATGATTCAAACTATTTATAAAATCTATCAAAGCGTATTGCTACAAAGTGGCAGCTGGGCTCATCTGCTGTGTCAACATCATGTGTCTAATATTTATGTAATGCCGGCTGGGCCCTTCAGATTTGCACAGTTCCAGAGCAGACTGATCCATCTATATTCAGAAACGTTCATGTTAAAGTTGAGTAAATAGACTATAAAAAGGTTTGTTGCACTGAGTTACCAGGGTTGCCATGCCAATAGACACTATGGTCAACTGTAAAATGGCAACTTGGCGAGCTTTTTAACCGATTCAAAGAAATAAAAGGAAGAAAAAGTATCTCTTAAACTGCTTTATAAATATTTGTTTAGACACAATTAGATGATCAGCAGAAAAATAATTATAACTTACTGTAATTTTTTAAGGCTAAAATATGACATTTTGTCTGGTTGAAGCTCTTTCAATCTGACAATTTGCTACTTTTTTCTGTATATTTACACACACACACACACACACACACACACACACACACACACACACACACACACACACACACACACACACACACACAATATTTGGGATTTCCTGTTGCTGGCACAATGGTTTAAAGCCATCAGCTTGGAGTAATGAGAATGAATCCTTAAGTTGGTTAGTTTTAACTTGGGCTCTCTAGTCATCACCGTCTGCATCCATTGGCTGTCATACCTTCTGAGTTTCTGTTGCCCCTTTGAATGACAAATAAATAAATAATGAATTCCTTAGCATGCTGGCCAAAGACGATTTGACAACTCTGAAGGTGACAGCCGCTTTGAAATTTTATAGAAAGGTTTTGTTTCCACGCCAATTTTATGGAAATCAAATGCTATAAATTGGCATTCAATCAAATGTGACCCATTTTTGTAGCAGTGTTTGGAGTTATGTTAACTCAGAGTTTTTTTGTTTTTTGTTTTCCACGAGATGAAGTCTACCGTTGATGTAATCTCTCATGGTGCATAACAGACATGGTTAAAACAATACTTTGTAAGTTTGTGCCTGATTTCTTCTCTTCCTTCCAGCTCTACAGTCTCATCTATTATTTAACTATACTTAACTACACTTACATGCGCCCCAGGTCTTTCAGCCCACCTGTGTAAGTGGGTTAAGGAGGACATGCAAGCGACACCCCATACAACGCATGCACACATAGACACACATTCACTCAGATGCGCTCAATACAGTGAAAAGGGCGCTCATAAAACACACACACTCAGCCAATAAATCAGACTTGGCTTTGAGAATCCATCATTTACTAAGTGGGTCACACTTCTGATGCTGTAGACACTCTCTTTCCCATTTGTGTGCTCTGTTTCTTCCCTCCCCCTCCATGATGAGAAGGTCAATGCTGGATAGGCAGCCTAGACCATTTATCCCAGGTGTGCATTCCTTCTTGCTTTACCAGCGTCTGATTATTTGGTGGTTGTTACCTTAGGAATGGTCAGTTGGAGGCCTAGAGCTGTCTTTCTGTCAGTCACACACACATACTCACACTCACAGTTAAGACATGTCAAGGAAATCTGCTCTAATACAACCGACCAGCCTGAATAATTTAAACAGAGGGAAGGAGAGGAAAGGAGAAGAAGGAGAGAGAAGGACTGGAGAGGCACACGAGTTAAGGAGTAAATAGACTGAGCTGGCCCCTTTCAGTCCGTATGACTCCCGGTGAACTTGTTTAAAAACTTCTATTCCTGGTTTCACTCTTGTCTTCTGTCTTTCACCCCATCTTCAGCAGGTCTCATTTCCTTCACCAGTCAGTGTGCCTATACCTTCTCATCCCTCTTCCACCACCATTTTACCCACTTTGCCCCCCTCCCTCCCTCTCTGTCTGTCTTTCTCTCTGTTTATCTAAGCACTTTCACGGTCACTGCTTTGGAATCCCAGGAGTCTAAACTGCCCCCTTCCCTCTCCCTTCCCACCATCACAGCCGATCCACGCTTCTCTCTCCCTCTCCATCTTTTTCCGTCACAACGGTTAAGATTCATATCGCTCTGTGCGTCGGGGGTATGGAGGGTCCCCTTTATTTCCCCTCAAGGCAGCCAGCTTTGTCCTGTTCTAGTCACGCACAGCCGCCCGCCTGCCCCACCCTGCCCCTCGCACTCATGAACACATATTCACACCAGAGGTAGGACACTTGCAGCGCCTAATACAATCAAAGGAGCCAAGAACAAAATACTACATTTTTTGCCAAGTCTGCATGTGGTTTTGGCCAGGGTTTCAATAAGGCTGTTGAATACGTGTTATTAAACTGAGCATATTCAGCGTGTTTAGCTCAAGTACATGAGCTGGAGAGTGTGAAATAAAATTTATACTCCTGACACTTAGTTTGATTTAAAAGTCTGCCTCGAAGCCGGATGCCTCTGAATTTGTTTGAGGGGTCAGTTGTGTTCCACAACACTGATGAAAGGTTCAGACACAATAAGAGGAGGAGGGGTGGTGGTGGTGGTGGGGATTTAGGAGCAGAAAGGAAGGAAGTGGTGAGGGTCAAGAGAAGAGGTACAGACGCCATGCTAACATAATGCTAATAACAGCGTGACACTGGACTGGGATTAACTGATTAGTTTGGGATTAAAAATGACTGGTCGCTACTTTAAGTAATGAACCAGAATGACCTAAAATTACAAGATTAACACACAGGAGGCATGGTATGTGTAACTGTGGGTGAGTGGGTTTTTTCCCCTCCTTAATAGCAAAACGACACAGGCTGCAACAAATACTCACTTGTTCAGTTATTAATTATGAAGCTTTGATGAAGAACAACAAGGTCCAGACCAAATTTCTGTTCTGCAGGCAAAATCCATCACATCCATAAATGCAATAAACAAATGTAGCGAGGAAGTGATTTTGTGGCATTTATGACTAGGCATTTGTCACTGGGTGTATTTTAGGGGAACACACAGATTAATTCTGCTATCATAAACGCGCAGCATCTGCTACAGTGTTTTGAGAAGCGCATCGTGTACAAGAACTCCATTTCCAGCTGAATAGGGGAGCAATGAGATTCATGAGCTCTACTGCTTCAAGGCCACAACTTTGGAGATTTGGGACAAGGCTATTTCCTTCCATTCAGCACAAAATACAACTGCTACTCCTGATGTTCCCAGACTGCAAGCTACCGTCATCTGATTACTCCTGATGAATTTAACAAAAAGCATACCGTGACAGTGATGGGATCAATGATTCCATTGAGTTTGCTTAAAAGACTAAAGAAAACACAAGTTAGGACTTCAAAAATATTAAGTGGCTAATAAAGCATAAATATAATTGGGTTCCAAGTTGGTAGAACATACACAGTTTTTTCCTCCACACTATGCACATTAACATAACATGGCAAGCTGTCTTAGCAAAACCATAATGCTCAGATCATAAAAAGGTATATGCATTTAAACACATTTAAAAAAAGTGTAGACAGTAGGGGGTTAACTGATGCCAATTATATAGCTACACAGTTGATTAAATAAGTAATTCTGAAAAAGAAAGCCCACATTCCTTGAACTCATAAATAAAAGATCTCATTGGAACAAAATGTTAAGGAAAGTGGAGGGGGGGGGGGGGGGGGGGGGGCAAGGAAGCAAGAGAGAAAAATAGCAGTCAGAGTACCAGGAGACAAGCATCAAGCTGTGCATCACTGCACACCCAAAAAAATCATGTGGTACTGGTTATTGCAACAACAAAAGCAAATCTAAGTATGTCTGCACACACACGCACGCACACACACACCAAAAACAAAGCAAAACAAAACAAAACAAAAAAAGAATCATCATCTTACTGGAATCCTCAAAGAATTGCTGGCATTTATTTTTTAATAAGCATGTGATACTATATTTTTGCCCCTGTTGTACTCAGATAAGGGCTGTAACATAAACTGGGAAGCAGAGTCAGGTTTAAACGCAGCATGACTCCTACCTGGCCTCTCCCCAGAGTCCAAGCAGCCGTGTGTGAGTGTGTATGCACGCAGGGTGATGGTAGTGTGTGTGAGCCTCTCTACGACACCTGTATACATGGCTGCGTCACGGTGAGCATGTGAGTAAGCCGCTGTGTGTGTGCGTGTGTTTGTGTGTGTGTGTGTGTGTGTGTTGGTAGGGAGGGAGGGTTCGCTCCTCACGCCTTCTTGTGACAGTGATAGTAATACCTGCTGACATCCTTTCTTCCCTCTCTCCCTCTCTCCTCATCCCTCCATCCCTGGGGGCCTCCCTGAGCTGTTTTGGGAGTTGAAATCTGTTGACTCTTTCCCTACCATCGTCTCCTTAACGCACTCTCCATCCCTCACTTTTCTCCACTGCAGGTCTAATGTTTTCACCATCTCTGGGGGCTGACGAAAAAATGAAGCAGGCAAAGCAGTGTGTATATTCATTTGTGGTGTGTGTGGTATGTGTATGCCAGCGCAAAGAGAAACAGAGGAGAAATGTGTGTGATTTACATCACTGGAAAGTAGGCTGTACTACCATACTTCTGGGAGGCAATACGAAAATAATATTAGTTTTTGTTCCACCATAGGAAACAAAAAAAAATCATACAGAAGATTCATAATATCAACACAGCACAACATTTGTCATGCGATCTATCTGGAAATCTCAAAGCACGGGATAAAAGGTGTTTTTAAGAAATGTGAATACAGCTGAAAGTGTTATTTGAAACTCTTCTGTAACAACTGTGAAAAGGTAATAAGAAAAATGGAACACACACCCCATAAGTACACACACACACACACACACACACACACGTTCACACCCTTTTACATATCTTTTTAAATCAAAGTGTCTCTATGTTGTGTGTTGATAAAGTGGACACAGCCACTCCTATAGCTTTTTATACATATATACACACATACACATGCCACCAGAATGCATTTTTGTTAATATTTATCAAAAAGTGGTGAGCTGGCAGGTTAAAGAAAACATTATCCCTAATCAGAATATGGCAATTTATGCTTTCCTGTGCTTTTAAGCATATACCCCCCCCCCATTCTGTAACAGAATTCATTTTTATTTCAAAGAAAATTATTTTAAATCCTTCATTATACGCCCCCACTGCAGAATGCCAGAGTGCCTTATTATTATTATTACATCAAGCACATTTATGATATTTCCCTAAATCTTAATAAATGTAGCTTAAAAGCACCACTTTGTAGACACTTTGTGAAAGAGAGAATTTAAACCTGAGACAGATTTGTGGCATCTTTACTTTAATCCAGTGACACACTGCAGCATTAAAATTGAACACATGAATATGAAGACCTTAAAAACACATCAACCCCATAGACATTTACTCCTTTACTGTCACTTTCCAACCATCTACTAGCTGCATGACACGTAAGAGAAGCATTCCCAAAGTCACATGCAAACCAGATTTCTAAAGATTTATGATGGCAGCATAAAGGGCCTTGCAAAAATGCAAAAAATTAGTTAAACTAAGTAGAATTGATTAATGCACTGCAGCCGTGGCTGTCCTCTCTGCACCTGATGACTGTGTGACTCAGACACTGACCAAAACAAGTGACTCATTGCACAAAAATTCACATAAGGTACAGCGTTTACACATCAAAGCAGGAGCAATTTCTAGGAAACAGAAATTGTTTGATAATAGAACAAATAGGCAATTATAAAGAAACACTTTTGGAGTGAATGTCCTTAAGCATCTTTAAAGAGCAGAGGTATGATGGCAAACATGTCTCAGTGTCCTCCTGGTAGAGAGGACCTTGTCTTGTACAATAATCCTGATTCCAGCTACAGCCTTTTGCTCTGCCTCGGTCAATACTAATTCAATTTCTGTCTGCGGGAATTCCCAGGTTGCCTCTTGGCAGGATTTCTGAGCTGAGTGAAAGAGTATTGTGAGAGGTTATATGTACATGTAAACGTGGTTCTGCCTGCACATGTAATAAAATGAGAACTAAATATTCCAAAATGCACATATGGGCCAAACAGCGACCAGATTGCTTTGTTTTTGGTCAAGCTTAGAGTGACAGCGTTTCCCACAGTTTACAAATTCTTGCGTGCCAATTTAATTGCTGTTTTGTATGTCAAAGGAATACACAGTTCGCCTCACACTTACAACAATGACAGCTCATTGTGTGCCATGAATGAATGAATGCGCTCCCGCTCAGTGCTCACCAACAGCCCTTAACCACCATAACCACCCTCTTCACACACATACGCCACAGCAGCCATTTTGTGCCAAAGCTGGGCTGCACGGTGCCAACTGAGCTGCAGACATCACTGAACCTCATTTCATTCCACAGCTGTTCCACCCCACTTGGAGACATTCATACAATACAACTTATTACAGCTTAATGCAACCTAATATTGATGTATGTGTGTACACAGAGAAACAGGGCAGCGTGGGGAGAGAAATTGGGAAGGAGATGAGTCCATATGCAGTCTAGCGATAATGCAAGAAGCCGGTGATAATATCTGGGTGTTAAATTGGTATCGATTGACTAAATATCCTGACCAGGAGGAGAGAGCGGCCGTCCTTTCATGCCTGTACACCATGTCTGCTCCGACTGCTCCAAGCTGCACTGTGACTATCTGATCCATTTTAATACAGACATCCTCACTGCTAGGCCCCAAACCTCATTTTCAGCACAGTGTGCTCGAGTCTTCCTATGCATGTGTATCTCAGCTTTCACTTCAAATGCAAAGATTAGTTTTGTCGTGCAACGATTATGCTGGTTTCATTCTAAGGTATATCACTAAACAGTGAAATGGAGGATTACTGATTTCACACAGATGTACACATGAAAGGTGAAGGAAGCAGTGTTGCATAGTAGATACCTCTAAATATTTTTTGGAAAGACTTACTAGAGATAGTTCATGAAACGAGGCCATGTGTTAAAGCGAACGACACTGTTGCACAATACTCTATGTGCAAACCACACCTTAAAAAAAAAAAAAAACAAGCATCCAAAGGCAATAATATGCCTTTTTCCTCAAACACTTTAGTCACACCTAAAATCAACTAACGAGTGGAAGGAAAACAATGACCTATTTAGACATGAGGCTGGCAGGCACAGTGGTTGGTAAATGTTCCTACAGCCGTATGCCGCTGGCTGGAATATACGATTTTTCCTGTTAAACCTGTTAAATTTTACTACTTGCAGTGAGAAGAAGGCAAGTTTAGAAACATGTTAAAAAAAGAGACAAAAACAAAACAAAACATATGAATAATGTCCAAAATCACAAATGAATCAAAGCCTTGAGTGGTTTAACAGGGCTGGGTATCCTTGCGTATTTCTGGGTTTTGTTTTTCCAGAAATTTATCACACTCAATCTCTTCAAGGAAACAAAGACTTCCCTTTTACACAAACCAGCAAGTAAGAGACACACACACACACACACACACACACACACACACACACACACACACACACACACACACACACACACACACACACACACACACACACACCTCTTGACAGGGCTATTGTTCCACTGAAATGAACTTCAACCAACAACAACGACAGCATGCGTCAATTCTCAGGCATACAAATCACTAAAAATCACTGCCTTGCATTGTTTTCTGACAGAGATGAAGAGGCTCAAGTGTACACAAAAGTTAACTCATCCACAGTTTACCTCCAGATAATACACTCGATACTGCAAACAAACAGACAAAGCACATTTACAAAGACAGATAACGTACACAATTGCACTCGCAAACGCATCTCGGAATCTACACAGACCACAGCACAGCAGCAATGTCAGACAATAGGCACTGACACAGAAAAGGGAGAGAGACACTGATACAGCTATATGACAGATGAGAAGCAGTGGGAGAGAGAGAGAGAGAGAGAGAGAGAGAGAGAGAGAGAGAGAGAGAGAGACTGCTTTGTTAGCAGGACCGGGAATAAAGTGGTAATTACCTCACTGTGGGTTTGTTGATTATAGTTCAGCCAGGTTCTCCATGTTAATCATTTACCAGGGGAAGACAGAGATTAGTACAGAGACAGACACTGAGAGAAGAGAAAGCAGACAATGCGAGGAAGGTATTCATTTGCATGTACAATTTAGAGAGGGGTAATAGATACAGACAGATCGCTGGATGGAGAAATAATAAAAAAAAAAGAAAAAGAAATCTGTCTAAAAGTGCAATCATCATCCTTGACAAGACACGATTACAACTTGTCTGCTTTTACTGTACTGTATATTGCATGTGTGTCTGTTTGTACAACCCCACGGATCACTTGCGTGCGTGTGCATGCGTGAGTGAAGGCATGGTATGCAGAATGTGATTTACTTTGGTATTTAAACTGACAATTCAGGAGTGCACACAGATGGAAATGATGCATAAACAGGGCAGAGATTACACGGAGGACTTATGAGGGCTGCTTTCAATAAAGATACAGAAAACCAATACAAATATTCATCAGCTCACGCACCATTTAAACATGCTTCGCTGGCTTAGAGCTCACCCTCGGTCTTTGTCTGCAGGGGTGAGAGATGGCAGAGAAAGACAGAAAAAGAGAGCAAGAGCTCAGAGAGGTCTGGTCTGACGTCTTAAAATGCTTTAAGGTTTGTGTCCAAACTTTCAGAGTGAGTTCAAGTCTGAGCAAGTAAGGCTACAGGTAAGGAAAACTGGTTATGATGTTTTTATTTGGAGTTATTACTGTTAGAACTAACTAACAACTACTCTAATCCTCTGCTGCGCGAGAGAGGAACAAAAACTGGGAGAGGAGAAAGCAAAGCAGTTGGCAAACAGAGATTGAAGCTTAGGCTGCGATCCAGGGGAACTGTTGCAACAAGTTTTTGTCCTCCCCAGGCAGATAGGAGGAAAAGCAATAGTACAAGTGAGAGCCAAGAACAGGAAAATAGAGTAGATGATTAAAGGTTCAGGTATGGGTGACATTTATTCTTGTTACAGATGTATGAGCGGCCCAATCCTTCAAGCCATTTCTTTTCCCTCCACCCAAAAAAATGTAATTCAATCCCTAAAGTTTTGATGCTTTGAGTAAACTTCCTGACAGTTCCCGAGGATGCACGTAGAGCAAAAAGCAGACACAGCTGTATCTGCAAATAGGCTGGTCAACGTGTTTAGCCCAACAGGTTTAAAAGCCCTCCGTGGAACACAAGAAGAAGCTGAATACACCAATAAACTAGTCTGAGCTTGTGGCTCAGGGGAGAGCTAAGGTAAACCGTCAGCATGCACAAATATACACACACTCAAGCTTTGAGCACTGGGGTTATATTATTATACTAACCTTTAACTGCTCCAGGAAGTAAAAAAATAATTTCTCTTCTAATAAGGAACTATTGCTCTGAGAGAGCCACAGTTATAAAATTGAGAGCGATCGTAAACTGCGTTCATAAAAAATCATAAAAGAGGGCGATCGAACCACTGGAGCCCCACAAAGAAAGAGGCAGGGGCATCTGACTCTGCAACGCCGTTCAACGCCGACCCCGCAGTCAGTATATCACTTCCATTTCAGAGCTTCATTTTTCAATATAGAGGGTGTTAAATGTGTGCCAGTTAAAGTGTTTCACTGAGCCTTTGTTACAAGCATATTAGCCAGCAAAGAACAGAGCAGTGAAGTCCTACAGTCTCCACTTGACTGCCCTTGCTTCATTAAAACTATAAATCTAGATGTCGTAGGAAAGGTGAAGGCCAGAGACAGGCTTCTGTCATCCATATTAAAAAGACTCCGTTTTGTCACCGGCTACAGTTGTTATAATCAGCTTAGGCATTTGTTGTGAGCTAGTCTTAAGATACTTTCCCAGTGTCACAGGTGACAGGAATAATGGTGCCACGAACCCACTCAGTCACTTGATTTTAGTTGAGCAGTCTGAAATAAACAATTTTTTATATTTGCAAAGAAGGTCAAATTCACACTCTGCAACATTGAACCAAGATTTTCCAATAAATCAAGCAAAGCCTGTTCTATCTAAAACTATATTACCTGATTTTGGCTTATAAACGGCGCAACATTAGTGTACATTTCAAGCAGTGCGTCTGGCAACATTCGGAATGTTGATCTAAAACTCACTCTCTTTAAGTCAATATTTGCCCTGTTTGCACTCGATCAACTCCTAAAGGAAATAAGGCTTTTTCACTACTTAATACTCCTCACCATCTTTGACCTGCTGCTGTTTTGTGTCACCCAGGTAGTGTACAATGGATTTATCAGAGCCATTTTAACGTGAGCAGTGCCAATGAAAGCACTGAAACTGACTCAAGTCTCAACCAAAACAATGACTTGAAAGATGTTAAAGAAGAGGACACAGAATGGGAAGAATAGCACAAAGTTGGATATTTCTCATGGATTTTGTGACAAGAAACACGTTTCATTGTGCAATCCATTAAACATGTTGAAAATGTAAAAATAAATAAAGCTTTTACGTTATACATTTATTAATAACAGAGAGATTAGAACTGGTTTTAACACTGGACAAAAAAAAAAAAAGAGAAGCCAAATGTGATTATTTTCTGATTCTGTCTGTACTCAGAGTGTCAGATGCAGTCTTTGGTCCTGTATTGCAGCACTGAGCCAACAAAAATCACGGCTCTCCTGTCCCTGTGCTCCTTTCCCCCTCACCTGGCTGCATTTACAGGCCTCAGGACAACTTGGCTGGGTCGCTAGCTGGCAGCTAATAGAAAATATGGTATGGGAAAATGACTGAAGCTCAACTAATCACACAGCCAATATCCATCACTGGGCTGGAGGGAGTCGTGAGAGATAAAGGGGTGAAGGAGGAGTGAGGGAGTGCAGACAAAAGATGAAGGGAAGGATGCAACAAGAGAGGTAATGAAGAGTTAGGATAGGAGGAGAGGAAAGGAGAGGAGAGAAGAGTCCTTGTGGTAAACCCAGGGGATTCTGGACTTGCTGCAGCATCGCGGCTCCACTGATAGCTTTGTGATTGGGTGGTGTTGCTGATGAGAGTGATTCTCTGCCACAGTGGGTTACTCTCCACCATGATGCTGATGGCATTGTGATTGCGTGGTGTTGCAGCAGACTGTGTGGCCGTGCCACAGGCTGCGACCATTCATCCCTAAATCTTTAGGGAACAAGAAGGTGCTTCCTAATCCTCACAGTGTTTCTGTCAGATCCCAATTACATGACTGAGTTTTTCCCCACCTGGACACCTCCACTACGAGAGCCCTGCTCCCTAGACAAAGGAGCTCTTGGGAAAATTAAACAGTCCCAGGAGCCATATTTCTGCAGGATTTTGTGCATCTACAAATGTAAAATACAAAAGACAAAACAGCTACTGACAGAGCGGTCTCTGTGGCCAACGGCTAAGTAAAAAGGTGTTCATCTGAAAGAGCGTTTTGGGACTCAGGCCTCTGAGAGAGTAAGCGTCTAGGTAAGCATGTAAGAGAACCGCCAATGTGTTCTGGCGGGCAGTAGCCCTACAGGCCCTGCAGGTCTCCACCTCAACCCTTCAATTAGCCAGGACTGGAACACCTGGATCAGCAGGTGAGCCACACTCTGCTTGGCTAATGGCCCCAATCAACCCATTACACACACACACACACACACACACAAACACACAGCTTTCCATTACCCAACTACATATTCGCTTATGCACAGCAGCACTTTAGACTTTAATATACACCTGTGTCCCCAGAATGCTATCTAGGGCACTATTCAGAACAAACACTTAGGAAGAAACCCTTACTTCTGCCTTTCTATAAGTAGCATAATCACTAACTCCAAGAGGCAGCAGACAGGTGAAAGCCAGGGTTGGAGTGTGGTCAGTATGATAAAGATAGCTGGCTGCCGCAAGGAGGTGAGATCATTCAGGACTGTCTCAAGTGAACCCAGGGTCCCACTGTATTCCTAAAGATCAGGCTGCTGTGTTTAAAGAAAAACAGCTTGACAGTGTTTGGAGCAGGTTTTACTTGCTCCTCTCTCTCTTCAATTAAGTAGGCATTGACGTGATCTGGCGCATAGCTGAGATTCTTTAAAACACCTAACGCCTGAGTCATTTAGAAGGCATGAAAGATGTTGTGTAATAGCGTGAGAGTGCAAGTTCAGACCAGCTGTGTTTGTTCTCAATAAAGCTGATAGATTGAAGCAAAATTTGAAACCCCATAACGGTGAACATGTATTTGGCCTCCAGTGATTACAAAAGCCCAGACAACCAGCTTTCTCACGTTGTCCTGGAGAGAAGCGTCATTACGCGGACAGACTTCTCCTCACCTTGTGTTTGTAGAGTTCCAATACACGGCGTGCCTTTTGGCTACAACCGCTGAGATTATATTGACGAGGACAATCGTAGCTTTCCAAGCAGGCGGAGCTCCCGGTGTCCACAATAAGGTGCCCATCCTGGCCGCTGCGGAAAGGTTCTGCACCGGCTGGGAGTGGTGTGCAAAACCAGGTGACGAGACCCGACACTGAGGAGCTCGGTGAACAACTTTCTCCAGCAGCTTCACCAACTCATGAACAAACTCGCGTCAGCTGCTGCTGCACTTCCACATGATGCATCAACATGAAGTGATGTTCCCTCAAAAAAAAAAAAAAAAAAGTTAACAATTACAGTCTGCGAAGAAGGTGTGCACACAGAAAAGCTACTGAGCGCTTGTTCGCATTCCGCATCGTGGTTTAAGTCTGAGATCTAGTCACTGTAAAGTATAAGGCTTGCAAATGGACTGACTTTAAAGCTTGGGGATTCGAGTACAGCAGTAAGTCAGAATATCAATTTAAACTGCCAGCTGGTTTGGCAGCAACAGGACGCAGAGCGCTGGAAGGGCGGATGCGCTGGGCCGAAGGCGGTGCCGGAGAAACTTTAGGCCAATCAGTCATCAAGGGTGTGGCTATGTTGTTATACTGTACTGAAAAGTTAAATCCTTGGGAGGTGCGCCCACTGGCGTGGGGAGATGGACTGTCACAGTTCCAGTTTTTCAGGAAAACCTGGGCTCTTCTGTCTTTCTTTTCAGGCTTGCTGTATAGCTCCAAGTAGGGCAACACTGTATGGTGAAGTGGTGCATTCAAGTACCTAGCGCACAGGGTAACAGCAGGGAGCCGCACCATCTCCGTGACTAGTGTCTCCAAGAGCTACATTTAGTTCAGCTAGTCTTGGCTAGGTGGGCTGTGGGTGTTTGCGCGTGTGTTATGATAAGTATTAATTCTCTGGTTGTTGTCAAACGCCCCAGGGGAGGATGTAGCGACAGTAATCACAACACCTCCATGGGCAAAAGCCACTGGTGGTCCTCTCTAATTATCTGATTCTCTAAATGTGTGCGCGTGCGCAGCCTGTGCGTTCACTAGCTCAGTTATTGGCTCAGTGTTATCACTCATCCAAAGTTACATTGAGAGCTCTGTGCGCATTTGGCTATTCCTTCTTTTTTTTTTTTTTTTTTTTTTTGCAGGACTCTCTTCTAGTCTCGCTTTTTGTGTCTTCGACTCTGTGCGAGTATGCCTGTGTGTGTGTGTGTGTGTGTGTGTGTTTCATAGTGTACATGTGCGTGTGGCACTAGGACTCATTAGCTCACTTCCTGGAGGTCCTGATCATTAATTTCCCATGATGCCTCAGTGCTCCTGTGTGGCTAATTTGTCCCTGGTGAGCTAGCGCTCCTTCAGCATACGTGGAGCGGACCACAGAGGAGTAACTCACTCTGCAGGGGTCTCTCCCTCTCCCTCCCTCTCTCTCTCTCTCATTTTGATTGATCTATAGGACCAGACAGTTCCTCACAAATTCTGTAATAGCGCCAGAGGTTAATAATCCTTTGTGAAAATTCATTTTATTCTTCCACTCTTTCTCTTAAAAAAAATCTTTCTAATTTTCAATTTGGGACTGTCTTCAGAACATGAGTTTAAGGAGCCCTGCAGCTTACTCTTCTTTTGCACACTATAAATTGACCCGCTCCCGCCTTTCCTTGCATTAGATTGGAGAGAAAAGTGGTCTCATTTACCTCATGGGACCACCAATTAAAATCTAGAGTTATGATACACTAATTTAAGAGACATGTTGATTGCATAGCTGATTAATTCAGCTCCTACTAATGCTTCTTTACCTCAACAGGCAGAAAAAACGAACTTCTGGCAACAACTTTGTGCCCTCTTCTCTTCTACCTTAACCCCCCCCCCCCCCCCTTTCCTAGTTAATATTTGTCTCATGTCCTGTCTGTCTGCTATTCATCATTATCAGCACTCTTACCAAAATCCTTTACTTCTTTTTACCTCAGTCTCTATCCATCATCTGTCTCAATCTTCACTTTCATTGATCTTCTCATTACTGGCCAAATATATTTTTTTCCTGTCTCTTGGCACAGATTACTTTGGCAAACATTCTCTGTTATACACTAGTTCTTCACATATTGAGTAACCCTGCAGCTGAAATAACGCCCTTATTTACGTCATATTTCTAAACCCAATTTACACTTAAATCAGTGCTGATCAGATTGGAGTGTAATTAGCTCTCTCCCTGCTAAAAACTGGAAGAATATCACAGAGACAATACATTAAAAGATCACTCTGGAAATAATCCAGGTTGATTGAACTTGAGCAGAAAAGCGTGTGTGTTTATGTAAAATTGCATATGGTGGGAAGGTTCCAGTGTAGCTGAAAACCAGTTGAATCAAGCCTTTTCTGGAACATTAAAAGATTTCTGCCGGTGCTTTAGGTAAAAGTGTCACTTTTGATCGTTTATGTGCATGTTTGCCGGGCTGTTTGTGTTAGGGACTCTATTAAGAAGTGATTAGCATTTCCCCCCACATGCATTCGTGGATAAACTAGGTGAAAAACAAAAGGAAAGATCCGTATACAGAGTCTTACTGAGGCCACTTCAACTTTCCTGAACAGATTCACTGTTTCTTATTATATATTCTTGAATTCTATGGAGAAACAAACTCCAAATATTCATTTGTTTGGTGTTTTGATGAAAAAACAACATATTTGAATAGGATCATGTGACTTATTCATTTAACCATTCAGTGACCACTCATACCCCATATGGAATAGCCTGAATTCTCTTAGGCTTTCTTCTAATTTCTTTAAGCCATCTTCAGGAATACTTATTCAGGCTTCTTGAAGGACGTTCAGAGCTCTTCTTTGGGTGTTGGCTACTTTTTGTTCCTTTCTCTGTGTTGATTGTGCGAGCTCTGGAGAGGCCAATCCATGACTGCTCTTGGTTCTTTGCTAAGTTGTCTGTTATGTGTAGACACAGCACTGGTTCATCCCTTGAATTAGGTTCCTTTTTTTTTTATTTAAACAGTCCTCTGAAAATGTCAGTCACAAGGACTGGACTGAAAATGATTGAAAAAGCAGCCAATGTACAAAGAAAAAACTTTGAAAGATGTTCAGAAAACCTGGAGAACTGTTGTTCAAGACCACTTGGGAGCAAAATATAAAGAAATGAGGGGTAGCTGCAAGACTTTTGCCCAGTACAGCATTTTTATTTATTTATTGAACGCTGACCCTCATTCTCTCATTGGCATATGGCAAAGGAATTTGATGGGAATATCCCTTTAAGTTCCTTTTTCACTTTTTCCTTCTCCCTCCAATTTTCTTGCACTTCTTCCTCTCCTAGCATCACTCCCTCTCATCCCTCCATTGCTTTTGTACAGTCGTGTCAGTAGCCTCTTAATCCTGTTATCTCTACGTATACAGACTGACACCAAGCTCACCACAGCTGTAATCAACTACCATACACACACAGACACACACACACACTCACACACACACACACTCACACACACACACACACACACACACACACACACACACACACACACACACACACACACACACACACACACACACACACACACATTGGCCCCATTCTCAATCTTCTTTGTAATCCCACTATTTTTGGTCTCTTACTATTTTGATTGGCCATATGCCTGCACGTTTCATGCACATCGTGGTCCATCTATCACTCATCATTCGAGCATGCTCTTCCCCATAAGATATCTTGTCTCTGCCTGTCACTCTTCCCTCTCCTCACTTTTACTCCACTCCACATCTTCTTCTTCATCCCATTTACATCCCAGCATTTTCTCTATGTATTGGCTGCAGCAAGAGTTATATCTTCACTTAATTATTCAAGTGGTTAATTTGTTTTTGGCTTAATGACCAGGCATAATTGTGACCTCTTTTTTTTTTCAATGAACAAATGAGTATGAACTCGCTCCCTGCTCACGTACTTAGAAAAAGGCGTCATTTTCACAACTTTCTGTCCTCCTTTATCTTTGTCGTTTTGTTCTTTCTGGAGCTGCTTTTTCGCTGCCTTTCTTCCACACGCCCACGACACTTATTTGCAACAGTGACAATTTTATGGGGTCATCACTTTACTTGTGTGTATTTTTCATTCTCACCTTTTCCTTTTGTAAAAGTACTATGTGTGCAGCTCTCGTCTTGTGTGTACCTCCGCTCTTTTCCTCCCCCTCTGTCGCTGCGTCTCAGTTCCGTAATTACAGCTCTGGACTCAAGCAGTGATGGTAAATGCTTTTCTATTCCCCTCTCTCCATCACTCTCCCTCAATCTCCATCGTTCTCTTTCTCTCACCAAGCAAATTACATCTTGGTTACTATAGAGACGTGTTTATTGAATGCTTTTTACCGCACTTTCTTACTTCCCCTTAAGCCCCCAATCGCCTCCCCTCTTTTTTCTTCATCTCCACCTGTCGTTTTCTGCATTTACTCTTTTCTTGCCCTCTTGTGTATTGACAGTTCTGTGTCTTTTCCTTTATTTCATTTTTCTCTTTTGTTGCCCGGGGAGCTGCTTCAACTTTTTTTTTTTTTTTTTTTGGTGACTAATAGTTGCGATTTGTAAAGAAAAGATGAGAACCGAGTATGTCGGATAGATTTTCAATGCAGTACTTGTGGCCATTGTTGTTGCCATGTACTACATGTAAGCAGATAAAGAGGCAAGGTCTCTTATTGTACTGATATGGCATGTGCTATCCATTACTATTGACTGTATAAGTGGCCCCCACTGAATACAACGCTCTGAGCAATCCAATTGTGTCTCTTCTTTCTCCTTATCATCACAGATACAGTGTCCAATCTGTGTTTCTTTGTTTCCTATCGGTTTTTTCTCCCTCTCTCTCCTCTGTTTATCCCCGTTTCTAAGACTCAGAGTCTAGTGTTATGTTCTCCAAATCAACAGATGCCTGCACAAAGTAGGCAGACAGGCAGGTCTCGAGATGAGACGTTTCAAAACGCTGTCAAATAGTTAAAATTGTGAAATATGGTTAAAAGACCAGGAAAAGGTTTGAGCTTTATATTTCTAGTGCAAAGGCATGTTTTCTAAAATTATGGGAAGCTTCATTTTTTTGGACATGCATGCTTTTCATAGTAGCTCCTGTTTGGCTAGCTGGTGATTCTAAATTGACCATAGGTGTGAATATGAGTGTGAATTTTTCTGTCTCTATGTGTTAGCCCTGCGATAGACTGGCAACCTGTCTGGGTTGTATCCCGTCTTTCACCCTGGAATAGCTGGAATAGGCTTCAGCGCGACTCTGAATTATGTAAGCGGTTAAGAAACTGGATGCATGATTGGTTACTTTTAGTAGGACAAGAGTGATATGCAGTTTGAGTATGGGTCTGTTCAGTACTGTGCTGTACATGTAATGCAAACAGTGCAAGGCAGCATGAATAATCTTAATAAATATTTTATGTAACAAGTTACTTTAGACTGTATGCTATGTATATATCATCAGCATAAACCAACTCTCTTATATGTGTCCATTGTCGACAATCTAACCTGTGATTTTAGTGAAAAATAATGCATTTACTTTACTATTCTGTTTAAGAGTTCCTGCTAGTCATGATAGTCAGCATGCACAATACCAGGACCCACAAACCAAAGCAGCTAAATGAAAGTTATCCTGAATTGCTGTTCTGTGCTCCTGCTCCTGTAACATGTTTTAAATCTGATCTGTGCGTTTGCACAATGACGCTATTATTTTTAAATATACACCTTAAGCATGTACAGTAAAATGCAATGCTGTTGCCAGCTTTTTTTGTTCAGAAATGTAACATCTTCAAACTTTGACTTCTAATAAATAAAAAAAATGGTTGTATAGAATATTTTTAATATGTGTAAAACAATACCAAATCCTTGTCTTGTACAACCTGCTCTCTTTCTGTGGTTTTGTTTGTCGCCTACTTTCTGTCTCACCTGTCTTCTCCTGCCCTCTTTGCAACATTTGTAATGCGACTGAGATTATGCAATCTGATTACAAACAGTACTGTCATCCCACAGATCAAACTGTGAAACTTTTTATTTTTCTAATGATAATCACTCACCTCAATATCAGAGTAAGTCACTCCTTTCAGTTTGTCAATTTCTGGTTCTCATAGTAGACAGAGGTGGCACCTGGCAACAGGCAAGGCAGGCAGCTGCTCAGGGCAGGCTTTAAGCTACAGCAGTGACAATGTGTGTAAAGTTTGCAGTAACAGTAGGAGATATATGATCTCCCTGAAGGGGGCCCAACTCCCTTCCGTAGCAAGCGTATGATTCTCTTTAGCTCTCATTTCAACTGAGTACAATCTTTGCACCAGGAGAACATAATAACAGCAATTTGCACAAGCCAAAGCTCGTAGCCAGCATTAGTAGAATCAGAAAATATTCACATTTTGTAATTGTTCTTGTTGGTGTCAAAATATTTATAATGTAATTGTGATGCACACTGGTTGGAGAGCCTCCCTTTGCTTAGGACCCTAACAGACTGTAGAATCACCACCGGTAACAGTGACTAATCATTCTTTTTAAAAATAACAATTTATGGATAATGGAGTATTTACTTTTTTTTTGCTTAGATGTAAAATGGAAGCTAAAAACAGTGAGGAAGGGCTCCTCTTGCTTAACATGAGCAAAGGTCACAAAACAAAAGCAGCAGAGCCATCTGACATGGTGTAGACTGACTACATTTACAGGTAATCTGACCTAAACCCCGATGATTAGTAAAGTCAGATGGAAGGATGAAGAGGACACACGACCCACTCTGCATATTCATCTGTCCTTATGTTCCCTCTGTTCACCAGTCCACTCGCTGCAGTCCTTTTTTCTCTCTCTCCACTCACTCTCCCCCATTTGTGTGCCAGCAGTCATCCTCTCCCCCAACACCTCCACAATTTATCCTCTCCTCTCCCTTTCTGTCCCCCACTGTACTGTATCCCTCCCCGCTCCTCCTCTTCATCTCAGATGGATTGAGTGAACTCTCTGTAGTAAAATTAACTTTGAGATGAACGAGGCTATAGCTGTTTGTGCATGCAGTTTGATACTCTGCCAAAAAATGGAGTGAAGGTTATGTCTTGATCTATTTACTGCCAAGACACTCCACTTTTTTGTAGCTCCCACACTTTATGCTCTGGTGTCTGAAAACAAACGAGTCTCATCAGTGCCAAAAAGATATTTCTCTTTAAATACAGCCAGAGATGAGAGAGTAGGGTGGTGGCTGAAGTGACTGTCCCATGATAATCTCAGGATGGCATTAAAGTGTCTTTTAGGAGGACACAAGTCCCTTACCTGATCAGTTGAGTGGCTCTGAGTCTGTAAGTCTACCCTAACGGGAGGGCTCGACACTTAGAAATATTAAATTTTATTAAATTGTAAATTGTTGTGTGTTTCTTTAGGCATCAATACAGAAGAACTAAAATGCTGACAAAGTGCAAATCTACATCTAAGCAGATCCACATTTGTTAGATAAAACACTGAAGCTGTACAAATAAAATTGCTGTTTTATTTCTGCCAAATTTAACCTAATTTCTTGCTGTGTCACTGCCATTTGCGGTGTTCACAACACTATATTAAACACCAAATGTTTTCCAGTTTGTGTCTGTGTATGCAGTCTGTGTCAGAGTGTGTTTTTGTGGGCTGAGATCTGATGGGGATTTGGCAGACATGCTTCTGTGGTATAGGAACTAAAAGCAAGTTAATTGTTCCCTTAGGAAACATTTCAAACAGGCTGGACCACTTTAAATTAGGGGCTGAAGATAAAAAAAATGCAGATTCCCCCTCCCGTCAGTGACTTTTTTCCTCATCAATGACTCTTCCTATGAGTTATTACTGCAGAATCAGACCTTAGCGTTGTGTGTGTGTGTGGGGGGGGGAGAGCGAACAAGGGAGCCTTTTGCACGTGTGTGTGCCACTACAGTATAATGTCTACTTTCTGCTGGTCTTACATCACGACATAATGTTTGACAGGTTTACAATGAACATCTGCAAACATTTAATTAAATGGGTGCATGTTTTCCAATTAACTCCACTATGTACTGCGCAGCCTGAAGCCAAGACTACAAAATTACAGTGATCAGGTAGATGTAGACGCTGAAAACGAAACGAACAAGAATATTAACGCTCCGCTAACAGGTTCTTGTAACTCCCAACACATGGGCTGATGGTTTGTGATTTGAATTATTAATTGCTAGTTATTGTCTTATTACTCAAGAGGTGGATTCTCAGACTCTCAGTCTGCTGCGCCGCTCTTCCTCTCATCAGAACATGGGTGAAAGTGATATCTTCTAATGATTGCCCTCTTGTTCTCACCGTGGCCCCCTCTCCCCTTGCTGCCTTTCAGTAAATGAGGGGAAAGTGATATGGTTCTCTAATGACCAGTGTGAATAATCACCATCTAAATAAAGTCTCTGTTTGGTGCTTGAAATCTCCCACTTTGTCTCTGACTGGCTGTTTTCTGACACTATTCAGCTCTCCACTTGGCCTTTCCACCCTTTCTGTGTTATCAGGCAGAATGTCACGGCCAGAGTTCTGTCCCTTCTTCGTCATTAATAGTCTGGTTAATGTCTTCTTTTTGTTTTTGTTTTTTTTGATGGTCACTTGCTTCCCCCTGCCTCAAACCAGATGGTTCATTTTTTTTTATGTGGTTGTCGGTTTTTCACATCCTCAGTCCATTACAGCTGTTGGGTGTGCGCGCATATGTGTATTTTTCTCTGCACAGATCAGAGAGGAGCTCAAATTGACATCCATTTCAGCTGCACGTTTAGCTTTTATATCCTCAGCCAGCGTGAACAGTGAGAGGAACCGGAAGACATGAAAGAGCAGGAGAGCGCTGGGGAGATAAAAGGAAAGCACTAGAAAAACCTTGCTGTCTGTCCGCACATTTATTTTGTGCTTACTAAAGTTCTTCTTCACGCACATTCTCTCTCTCTTCGTTGGGGTGAGGAGGAGCTGAGTTATTAAAACGCCAACCTTTCCAACAAGAGGCAATAAATCAAACTAAATATCCAGGGGAGAGAGAAAGAGAGAGGAGAGAGGAGAGAAAGAGAGACGGAAAAGCAGAGAGAAAACATGGAAATGAAAAATAGGGAATGTAAAAAGTCTAGGAGGGGGATTTGATGAGCAGAAGGCTTGGGAAAGTGGGAGAAGAGATGCAATGAGAGAGTGGTATTATAAATTGATGTAGGGGATGAGAGAAGAATAACACAGCAATGAAAATAATGAGACCCTCATCCGGCTGGTCGGAATCTTGCCTCTGCCTCATCCACTTTGATTACTGTCAGACAGGCCAGCCAATCAGGGTTAATCACTGCAAAGCAGTTGGTCAGTGACTGATTTTCAAGGCAACTATACATATTTTCCCTGGTTAGTGACAAATGTGCTGATAAGTTGATGAATAAATGGGTAGATGCTTCAAAGCGAGTTGGGGTTGTCAGGCCTTAGTGCATGATGATGACAGTGAACTGGTGCTCATTGAGGATCTGGATAAACCAGGAACATGAAAGCCAAAGGAAAATAAAAGTACATTAGGAAACATGATCTGGGCACTGGCAACGGTGGCCACAGACATATCTGAACTCGGGGAAAATGGATCCTGGATGCAATTAATGTTTGACTTTTTAGTACATTTGTTTTGTTGGCCATTAAATACAAAAATATATGGCAACCCCCCCCCCCCCCCCCAAAAAAAAAAACCAAAAAAAAAAACATTTCAACATTTGGTTTAACACTCTGTTGTTTTTTTTGTTTTTTTTATATATGATTTGCTTTTGGAAGTGGCCTCACTGCAACCTGCAGTTTCACTCAGTTGTCCTGGAGTGTGTAGTTTCTTATGTTTTCTTTTGCATTGTATTGTAGGATAAGAATTCCACAAACAGGATGCACACTCTCTCTCCTTATGTATAAAAATTCCCCACTTGCCTGCAGGCGATCTTTGTTTGTCCTTCAAGCTCGGGTCCCCTACCAGAGGCCTGGGAGCTTGAGGGTCCTGTGCTGTATCTTAGCTGTTCCTGGGACTGTGCTCTTCTGGACAGAGACCTCCAATGACTTCTGGAACAATTATTTGGAGTGATGAGACCAAAATTTAAGTTTTTGGCCACAGCCATAAACACTACATTTGGAGTGGAGTCAGCAAGGCCTACGATGAAAAGTAAGCCATCCTTACTGTGAACGGAAGTGGATCGCTGATGTTTTGGGGATATATGAGCTACACAGGCACAGGGAACTTGCTCAAAGTTGATGGCAAGATGAATGCCGCATGTTACCAGGAAATACTGGAGGAAAATTGGCACTCATCAGCCCAGAAGCTGCGCATGGGACTTGGATGTTCCAGTATGACAATGATCCAAAACACAAGGCCAATTCCACCTGTCACTGGCTGCAGCAGAAAAAAGTTCTGGAGTGGCCGCCTCAGTCTCCTGACCTCAATGTTATGGAGTCACTGTAGAAAGATCTCAAAACATCCCAAGAATTTACAGAAACTGGAGACAAGAAGAATGGGCAGCTTTAGCATCTGAGGAAATAAAGTGCCTCATCCACAACTACCACAAAAAAACTTCAAACTGTCATTGATGTTAAAGGAGGCAATACACAGTATTAAGAACTAGGGTATGTAAATGTTTTATCAGGGTATTTTTTGTAGTTTCTGTTGTCATTATGATTTAAAAAGTCAAACACAATTAATGGCTTCTCCTAATCACCCAATCATATTCTCTTAAAAATGGCCAACCCTCATCTTCCTCCTGCTCTCCTGTTGCTGTATGCATTCGGGTTTCTGCTCCTCTGACTTCTGTAGCTGTTACTGAAATTGTCTGTGGATCCTTACTTTCTCTCCTGGATTACTGGTTGTAGCTGGGGAAGCCCTGAATGGGCCACTTTTTCCTAAAATCAGGCAATGCCAATGATCAGTATGTAACCGTGGCTTGCTGCGATCTTGGCTTTATTTCTTTTACTACTATTTTTTGGCCACTACTGCTACTCTGGGCTGTGTTACCAAAGTGCTGCTGCTTGGCCTGTGCTATTGCATTGCCTTTTTTTTTTAGCTTTACCTTTTCTTATTGCTGTCTTCATCTTTTATCTTATTTTTTGGTAACTTTCTGAGTTGGGTCGGAAGACCAAACATGTCTGGCCTTCTGTCTCAGGCATAACCGACCCAAAACATTTTAGTATATTTGACATAATCAGTCGGGCCTGAAGCCCCTTTTTAAAACAGTGTGTGAGCTGTATGCATATGTGATATATGGGATGTTGTTGATGTAATGTTGATGGTGTTGTTATATTTTTCCAGTCATTGCAAAATCTTTGAATGACACCAAATATGAACAAAAGATGCAATAATTTGTGTGATGTTAGTGAAATCTTTTGTCTCTGCTTGCATTCTTTCATTTTTTCTGTTACAACATTAATAAAAGTTAAAAATAAGTCTCTCAGTAGAGGATTAACTTTATTTTAATAACTGCTGAGTCATAATAGATTTTTCATGAAGGAAAAAAAATGTCTTGTTTTCTTACATTTTGAAACAGGAGAAGGATCCAAATGCAAGACACACCAAGAGCAGAGTTCAAGCCCAAACCAGACAGACAAATCCAGCAAATGTACAGACCAGCCCAAGAAGTCACACACAAGGAGATCAGTGGTTTTCTTTTTCTTTCGGCTGCTCCCTTTAGGGGTCGTTGCAGCAGATCATCTGCTGGTGAGATGGATCACCTCATCCCTAGCATCATCTCCTATCACGCCAACCCTCTGCATGTCCTCCTTCACTACATCCAAGAATCTTCTCTGTGGTCTTCCTCTTTTCCTGCTCTTCTCCTCCTTTCTATTAGCTCCATATTCAGCATCCTTTGTCCAATGTACCCACAATCTCTCCACCTCCAGCTCGGCTTCCTGTCTTTTGTCAGCGCCACCGTCTCCAAACCATAGCAGGTCTCACTTCCACCTTGTAACCCCTTCCCTTTCAATCTTGCTGATATCCTTCTGTCACAAATCACCCCTGACACTCATCTCCACCCACTCCACTCTGCCTGCACTCACTTCTTCACCTCTCTTGTGCACTGTCTGTTGCTTTGGATAGTTGACTCCAGGTATTTAAACTCATTTACCTTCATTGCCTCTCTGCTACTCACAGCTTCACTGTTACCCCTGTCAATAGAAACAGAAGGCTTGCTGGAAAACTTGACTAAAGAGGAGAATAAACTACTAAGCAAGTCCAACACAGCCAGGCTTTCTTGGCATTAAGGGGCCTGACAAAACTTAAAGCCCCTGAAGGAGATACATGTTGTAATGATGGTGATTATAAACTCCTAACCCAGGCTTTCTGCTTCACGGTCTGAGCACACACACAAAAAACGGTGTGCTTGACCTGTGATGTGACTCTCCTGCTGCATAAAAATGGATCAATTGAGGAACTCCTACTCCAACCCAAGACTTTATCAGGGGAAGGGGTGCTAGAGCTCTATAAAGAGTATTACAAGAAAATGCAGCACCTTTGCTGCAAATAAGACAAGTGTAACGTTGCATTAATGTTATGATTTAAAGACAACCACAGGGAATGGTAAAATAAATATTTTAACTCAAATGAACATATTTTTTTTACAACTTGGTGCACTCTTGATGCTTTTTCTCATGTGACAGCATTAGAGCTTGGAAACTTTAAACGGCATGCATTTATACATTACAGATTATACAGTGTGTTCAAGTCTGACACTGTCCCGTAGCCTAATAAAGAAGATCAGATAAAAGTGAAGTGGATTGATATTAATACTCTATAAATGCAACTGTTTTCTAATAGCTGCAATTCCAGCTGTGTAAAAGAGACTAAGCAGCAGCAGATTAGGATACCAAAAAGTGCATCTCGAACAGAATGCATGCAAATTCCACTGACAATGCAATGCAGAGTTTGCACTGCTATAAATTTACAGCAGCTTCATTCAGTGGGGTTAAGCTCTACAAGTTGCATATATGCAGACTCCTTCAACAATCTATATCCCACTTGGATGGATGGTCAGTGAAAAACGTGGCACTTTCAGCAGATTTTAAACCGGAACTCTGAAAATAATCTGCTTTGGACCATTTGTTCAGCATAAGTTACCATGGTGCCCTAGCCAGTGACACTGAAATCTCTGATTAAAGTCTCAACATACCAGGCTGACCCATTAATCTCGCCTCATAGTACACCCTTTTGGACGATCTGGCAAGAGAGAACCGAGAAGACTAATGACTAACAGGAACCATGGCAGACTAAACACAGGTGAGACTAATGAGGGGGAGGCATACAATCACAAAGCAGGGGAAAGTAACAGGAAGAGAATTTAGGATGAGAATATGAATTGCAAAATAAAATGAGAAATAACTGAGCAGAATCCCAACATCAGCATCACGGTGCTCTAAAATTTATTTTATCTATATTTTGAAATACTGGTCAGATTAAAAAAGAAATCTCAATGGTATTTTTTTAAAAAAAAAGAATCCACAGATGAATCCATAATACAAAGCTGCCCCCCCCCCCCCCCCCCCCACACACACACACACACACAAAAAGCCCTGCTCTTTGCATTACTATTATTACATTCTGAATCATTATTTGTGCTTTGAAAACATGCTTTGGCAATATCACGCTTAATTGAAATGAAATTTATGAGCTGCATTACGGAGAAGACAGAGGACAGAGGACAGAGGAGACAGTGTTAGCCTGACATTGAGAGAGCTTTGAGGTTAAATGGTTAAATGGTTTAGGCCCTTAAGTGGCTTTTTTCTCCTCCTTCATCACATCCTCCCTTCCTCTACCCCATTCCTCTTTTGATGCCTAATATAAGGAGAAAGACATCAATCATAACTCAGCCACAAACACACACTGAGAAGCACACACGCGTGCACACATACACTTATTATTCCAATCTCCATGTATATTATGTAGTATTCACAGATGGACACTGCACTGTGCTTGTGTGTGCATTTTAGAGATTCCAGAAACTTCCAGGGTAATGGAGAGATTCAGAAAGCGTGAAAGAGAGATAGAGCAATGAAGAGTAACTCTCTTGTTCCCTCTCTTACATCTTTTTCCCCCAGTGGACCATAAGATATTGGCTGTATTCCACTACACGTTTTTTTTTTTTTTTTTTAAAGGAAGCAATTATTATCTGCCAAGTTGGAGGATAATTATGTAAGTTTTAACAAGCCTCATTGAAGGGCAATATTTTGCAGTGTTAGTCTAGTTATAATGTACCAAAATAGAATTTAGGAATCACCCTGCTGAGATCAAAGTTAAAGTATAGTGATAAAAAAAGAGACCGGCTGATCATGACAGTGCATCACAAAGAGACTAAGACTGTACTGGAACTGGGAAGCTCAGTCGTGGGTCTTGTCTGGAGGACTGTCAGCAGTCATCCATCTCCTTTTCTTCCTTAATAACTTCCTTAATAATCTGTTTTCCTGGCTACAAGTCACTGACATGTAATTTAGCTTATTTTCTATCTAAAAGAGAATGGTTAAAATAGAAAGTGTACTAGTAATCCAGTGTGCCTGTTTTAAAAACACCTATTTTGAGAAACTGACTTCAGTCCTTATTAAATGTTAACGCTTTTTTTTTTTTTCCTTTTAAACTAAATGTCTGCAGTCAACACTCAGAGCAATTAAAATCAGGAAAAACTGCAGGTTCTCGAGCTGGAGTTGACCCTCGGAAATCGACAGTGACATCATCTAACTGCTGCGAGCGTGGAAAACAACAGTTAGTGCACGAAAACAAGATAATGAATAATGGAAAAACAAAGAGAGATTATTTGGACAGAGCATTAGCCTGAGACCGTGGTTCGACTACTGTTTGCTGTTTTAACACTTTTTAAAGGTTTTATTTTCAGTGTTTAAAAATATAAAATCACACAGTCTGATTTAGTATTCATGCCTGGGGAATTAAAATTTTACTAGATGGCCTTTTCTTGTGGATATGTGGATAATTCCTTTCTCTTCAGGATATAAGGTGTTCTGAAGGATGTGGAAGAGATGTGGGAAACCACCTTATATTAATAAATGGTTTTTCATTAATGAATGGACTTAGTTCAGCTCTGTGCTTACACCCACACACAAACACACACTTATACACACCACCAAAAGTCATACAGGGAGGGTAGCTGGCACTATGTGCTGCTACTAATTGAATCACGTATTACATTTCCTCGAGGATTAGCTTAGTCTGAGAAACTGGTGACTGCATGAGCTGCAAGACGCTTGGTGTTTGTGCATCTGTTTATATTCTGTATATTCACTGGGACGGAGAACCTACATATCAATTATTCATCTTGTGTGTTGCTCAATCAGATACTCAAGAACCCCATCTCTACCTCCTTCTCACCTGCAGGGATTGCAGGAGGTGCAGTGATAGGATACACTAAGCTGGTTTCACAGTAAATTAGCATGCTGCTGTTGTGCTGGCCAGGAGGAATTATGAATGTGCCACAGTGGTTGGTGATGGAAGAAGGTGGCCAGGTGACGCAAAAAGTGCTGGTTTTACTGGGTGATTTGCTGTTACAAAAGCTGACTATTAATAGCTTAAGGGATTTCAACCTTCCAGATCTATAGGGGTCACATAAATTATATATAAAAAAAAAAAAACTACACTGCAGAGGAAGTATGAAACAGTTATAGAATAATATGAGCTTTGTTAGGGATAAAACATAAGGATTTAGGATCAGCTTTTGACAGATTGGTTTTAGGTTTAAATCAGGATCTTAAGAGAGGCCAGTAGATGGAAATCTCTCATGCAAGTATCACTCAAGCTTATCTACTCTACAATGATCCATATATAAATAAAGTTCCCACTTTGAAGCTCCTGGTTGGCTGGCACATGTCTGTGTGGGTGTTTTTATGGTCTTCCTGTGTCAGTATGGATTTCCTTCCTTGCTGTTAGGTCAATTTGTGTTTCAAGGATGTGCGAGAGTGTCTGCCTCTCTGTGGTAACACTGTGGTAGACTGGTGCTCTGTCCAGGAGGTGCCCCTGTGCCCTATGATAGCTGTGATCCAGCCCAACCCAGCCCCCTGTCACTAAGCTGGAAAATGTGAATGTACAGGTAACAGAATCCACTTACAGGAGGAAATGGGGGTCCACATTACAGTAATCCTGTTTTGAGCTGTGCTAGTTTAAGCTGATAACTGTTGCTTCCAGCTTGATATTGACTGCACGGATGTGATTCACTCCCTTTACTTCCAGAAAGCAAAATGGGAACTCTTTCCCAGAAGTTTTAATCGTTTTTGTACCTTCTGTTCTGTTCATGTTATACATTACATTTTAGTTGTGGTAAATCACAGAGGGACTGCTGTTACACAACTGTTCCTGCTTATATTAATATATCTATGTAAACATTTTTTTTAATATAAAAATGTAGCTGGTAAATGTAGATGCTATTCAGGGGTCACCTAGACTTGATGGACGGGTGGTCAGTAGCTTGTTAGTAAGTAAAGTAAGTAAGTAAAGGCTCCAGCTGTGAGCGCACTGTGATCTTTGACCTGTGTTTGGAGCTTCAAACAGTTGGGAGTCCTCCACTCTGTCTGCTCTCTCTGTCTTTGAACCTGCTCGTGCAAAGTTTGGGTTTGGGTCAGAGGTCAGGGAGTAAGAAGTAAATAATAAGGTAAATATTCACACAGGGAGCGCTGAAATGAGACAGCTGAAAAGCATTTTAAAATATTTCTGTTTGATCGTGTTATGTTGACTGCTTTTGGTTAAACAGATCATGGAACCATTGCTCTCACTCCAAGAAAATACTGCTGTAATATCCACTCTAATGTTACCGCTTTCATATGCAAGCTACAGAGCTCTTGTTGACTCACTGATTTTTGCGTGTGCATAAATGCTCCTCCGTCTGTTAATGTTAGCCACAACGAGATGATTCCAATAAACTTTTTTCTGTTCTCACCAGTTCACATTTGTTACTTTGTCAGTGTTGACTTAGACAATAATAATTATAAGTTCACTGTTAACCCTAGAACCAACAATTCCAAAGCTTTCAGCGATTTTGTAGATAGTCATTATCAGATTAACAACACCGTGGACCTTTTATCTGAAACTGTGCAGTATTAAAACACAGGAACAGAATGACAATGATGATTAATTTATGTGAAACAAACAAACAAAAAAAAACAATTGTCGCCTAAAATCATTTAATCAAAAAAAAAAAAAAAAAAACAAAGATAAGAAAATATTTGACATGATAATGGTGTTCCTATTGTAGGAATTATGGGGTTAAAAAGGTTTTTAGGTGAGCTAGAAAGTTTTTAGTATCTGATGTTGGAGAATCCCCAAGATACTTACACATAGCAACAAAAAGAGATGATAAATAAGACACCAAATGCATTATGAAAACCTT
Organism: Archocentrus centrarchus; assembly: GCF_007364275.1. Lineage (NCBI taxonomy): Eukaryota > Metazoa > Chordata > Actinopteri > Cichliformes > Cichlidae > Archocentrus > Archocentrus centrarchus. The sequence continues at coordinate 24,324,195 of NC_044361.1, forward strand.
GAAATGAGGCAACTAAATGCTCTCTGTGATAGATTATTGACGGCTGGCGAGTCATCTCTTTTTTTCCGCCAATGAGTCAATGAGTAAATCCTGGAAGTCACAGCTCTGAGTAACTGTGTAGATAATTGGCTAAAAACATGAAGACACTGAATACTTGACTCATTTAATTACATTACTGCAAATACTAGCATTGTGACTGCACACTGGATACAATATAATTTTGCGACACGCATAAGAATGCCAGAAACAAGAACTGGCATGGAGCACCCTCAGCTCAATTCACACTTATCCCTCATTATTCCATCCATCCCTGTGGTCTCATGAGGAGATGGTGGTGCAGACGACAACACTGAAAAGCTGATTTGCTCCTCAGTTGGAAGAGAATGAAGGATGAGTCAGAGGAGGACATTGAAATGATGAAGAGGACATGAGTAGTCCTCACAGGCTGCCTGTAAAAATAAGAGAGACAGAGAGAAGAGGAAAGAAAACAAGATAAGAAGAGGTAAGTAGTTTACAGTGGTGTGTATACTGTGTGTAGGAGGAGTGCAGCAGGAGTAGCAAGACTAGAAGAAGCATTGACTGGCTTGGCAAGACAATAAAAATAGTGCTGACATGGTACAGTTAATGTGTGTGTGTTTGTCAGCGTGTGACAGGGAAGTGGGAGAGTGGAAATGAAATCCTTCACAGAGCAGTGATTTAAAAAAAGAAAGAAAGAAAAGTAAAATAAGGAATGACGTGAAAGCGAAGAATAGAAGCAGACTAAAGTAAGAGGACAGCACAGGATGTTTCGATTACGATTCCAGATGTGAAATGGCACCTATTTAGTTAACTGCTGGCAGGATCGATAGGGAAAAATTGAGAAGGGTAGGAAAGCTGGAGGGAGGAAAAGTGGCAGAGGAGGACTGGAGACGGTGGGGGCAGCAGGGAGGACTCTGAGAGGAAATATGGTTGCCATGCAAAAGCAGTGGAGAACAGAGGTAAAGCAGGGAGAAAAGAGGGATGGAGGGTTGGGATGATGGATGTGCTGCTCTCGTTTTGTGCCCCCTAACGAAGACTCTAATTAGTGTTTGTGTAATTCCACACTGTCTCCTCCGCCTGCTCATCTTAATTAACTACATTCATCTTCCCCTCCCTCCATCCATCCCTTTCTCTCGTCCTCCCTCCCTCTGCCCTCCTAAAATAACATACTGACTGTCTGAACCCCACCTGGACCAGACCTGCTTTTACATACTCACTATCTCTCTTCCTCTCCCTTCCTTCCTGCCACCCGCTTATATTCCCCCTTTCTCTCCATCCTTTTCTTTTGCTGCACGTGTTCTTCTGTCTGATGTCTTTCTCCCCATCTCACCTTGAAAACACTCACTAGTCCTCTTTTTTTTTTTTAGGCTCTGTCTCTCTTGTGGCTGACTCTGTTAGTGCTTGGCCGGTAAAAGCCTGCCCACCCCAGTGAGTCTCCAGAGCCGTGTATTGTGACGGCCCATTTAGTCACCCTAGTCATTAATTTCATCAATAGGCTCAAGCAGTAGCAGCGACATCACCAGGAGTACACGGCTACCCTAAGTGAGTCATACATTAAAGTCAAGGGACCCCCGACCAAAACAAGAAGCCAAATTCAGCAGCAAGTCTAAAACAAATTGAAGATGACACAAGGGAACCAAAACAAGGAAACAAGGTAAAAAAAGAGCCACATAAATGATTTTGTTGGATCCAGCTCTACTTCAGCTTTCTGAGGGCCATTTGAGTTTAGGGGACAGTTACAGAACTTGGAATGGCAGTCAGACGAACGGCAGAGACAGAAGGGGCTGTGTGAAGTGCATTTACAGATGGAGATGACAGGGCTGTTGATGACTGGTCTGTATTGTGTTATTGTGGAGAGCAACGGTTGGATCGGAGTACCTGCCATCATTTAGCTCCACGGTCTGAAATGGCTTTCCTGCTTTCAGCCTTTCAGCAGTCAGTCAGTGTGACAAAGGACTGCTGGGAGTCAGAGCCTGCGTTTCACAAAATCCAATCTCATCTCTGCACATACACATGAACACAAACGAACACACCAGTGCCCTGGCACACTTGCATACAGAGTGGTGAATATTCTGCCCACACCTTTCACACAAACCGAGTCACACAGCCTGCAGTAGAGGGACCTTAGCACTCACTGTTGCACAAATCAGGTGTCATTCAAAGTCACTGCGAGCGAGGGAAAAAAATGTATTTATGTCTTCTGTTCTATGTGTGTGTGTGTGTGTGTGTGTGTGTGTGTATTTTGTGCATTTGTGTATATGGATGTTGTGGATGCGGGAAGTTTGCTGAGAGCAGCAGAAATTGTTTTATTATCCTCTTTGGTGGAGACACCCAAAACCCACTTACATCCATAATGCACCATCACAACCCAGAATGTATTTCACCCTTTAAATTTGCTGGCAGCCATATAGCCATCACACTTCTCAAATCCAGACAAAACACACGCACAAATGCATACTCCACATGCATGGCACATTGATAGCCATTACAAGCTAAAAGGTCCCACCTCCTGCTGAGGGTCAGAGGTTAATCTGCACTTTCCTGCAGCAGTCGAGCAGAGGAAAGGGATTGAAAGGAAGAGAGCATTGGGGAAATAGAGACAGACCAAGTAAGGAGGAAGCCAAGAGCAATGAGGCGACAGAGATAGCTGAAATAAGGCGATTGAGATAGAATAACAAAGAGGAAGCTACAGGCAAGAGGAAAAAAAATGGAGATATAAAGGAAGGAAAGAGACAGAAAGCAACAGAGATACAGGTGCAGATGATGGTCTAAATGGGAAAAAAAAAAATCTCCCCTCACTTCTTTCAACTTCCTGCACGTTTATGATGTCATCATCAGAAGCTCCAGGAAGCTGTCCTTGAGGGTGGAAGGTGCCACTCGGCATTGATCTTAGATAAGCTTAGCCACTGGAATACCTAACCTTTAACAATAAAAGGAAAATGCAAATCTGACCTTAGATGACAGTGTATGTTAAACCTCTTCCCACTCACCTAATCTGGGTGCCCACTGGGCTTGGCATCACCTGTGCTGCTCCTGTGGCTGATGAAATGTAGATGTTACAAAGAACTGGTGGCAGCTGGCTTTTTCAACCTGCACCTGTTCAATTTCTGCGTGCGTGTGCGCGCATGTGTGTATGTCTAGGGGATGGGATTTTGTTGTCTGTGTCTTTCTGTGAGTGTATGTGCGTGTGTGCCTGCTGTCTTCAGTGTTTCTGTGTTGTCTGCAGAAGTACACTCACAGGGATGATGCAGTACTGAGACTTGTGATATATGAGGTGTCAGGAACATTTGTCTAAATAGCCCCAAAGTTGAAGTACCTTTATAGTTATCCTGCAGTTCTGGACATTCACTGTAACTATCTACCTAAGTGGTGTAAACTTTTTGGCCTTTTTGCCAGTCCTGTAATATGCACAAAGGGTGGACAGAATAGAAGAAAATCTAAAAAGTGGATGTAGAAACCTAACAAAACCTTGTACTGGATGATAAATTTATAAATTTATCTGCATTCTTGCAAAAGAAATTTTGTGTAAAAGAAAGTTTTCACAGGATTCTATGCAGTCCAGTCAAAAACTAAGTACAACCTGTGATTAATTAGGTTATAGAACCACCATTAGCAGCATTAACCTGAAGTAACCACTTTCTGTATAACATTATCAGTCTCGCACATCAGTGTAGAGGAATTTTGGCCCATTCTTCTTCACAATGTTGCTTTAGTTCATTGAGGTTCATTTGCTTAAGCACAACTCTCTTAAGGTCCAGCCACTGGGTCAATGCAGCATCTTGATTCTTTTCTTTTTCAGTCATTCTGTTGTAGATTTGCTGTTAAGCAAATCTACAACAGAGGGGTGATGAGGGGTGATGATTTGGGCTTATTTTGCAGCCTCAGTACCTGGGCACCATGCAGTCATTGAGTCGACCATGAACTCCTCTGAATATCAAAGTGTTCTAGGGTCAAATGTGAGGCCATCTGTCCAACAGCTGGCCAAAATTGCACCATGCAACATCCAAACATCTCCACCTTGGTCTCAGACGACATTGTTCTAAAAGTCTTGTGGTTTGTTCACATGCAACTTTACAAACCTAAGCCAAGCCGCCATGTTCTTTTCAGAGATAAGAGGTCTCCTCCTGGCAACCCTTTCAAACAGGACATAGTTGCTCAGTCTTTTTCTAATTGTACTGTGATTAACTTTTAACATTTAACATGGTATGAACTGCACGGACATCCACTCCTGGGAAGATTGTAGCAATGTGTTAACACATACCTGAATGCTCCAGAGCAGCAAACTGCCAAAACCTCTTCTTTTATAAGGTGATCACACTTACTGATGATCAATTAATCAAATGCATTTGGTTAGCAGCACCTAGCTGACACCTACTGTGTTTGTTCTCATGGGAGCAGTAAGGATGTACTTACTTCTTCACAAGACTGCACAGAGTCCTGTGAAAACTTTCTTTTTCACATGCCTGCATTTGCGAGGATGTGTATTAAAATGCTGAGCTGACTCAGATGCCGTCGCTTTGGGATGGCTGTAGCAAAAGAACACCTAATTGACTTGATATGCTTTAGTTAATTTTGGCACTTAAGCCAACCACAAATTTAACATTTTGCCAGCTTAATCCAAAGTTAACAAACAAACACACACACACTTTCCCCTGTTTGGCATTTACCAGTCAGTTGATCTGTCCTCTTGTAGTTGGCTTTCTTACATTAAGAAATTTTGTGCTTTAACTTTTATTCTGAACTCTGAAATCTGGGTCATCTTGTGTAGTTGCTGCTCAGTTTGTCACACATAGATGTTGCACTGTAATCATTACAGTTAATTTCATTTGAAAGGATGGCGCTCGAAAACCTTTAAAATTGAATCCAAGGAACACCACTTTTTCACTGTGGTGCAGTCTGTTACATTTTCACTGTTCATTCTTTTACTAAAACTAATATCTTAACTTTTGAACTGTTAAAATTTTGAAACTGTAAACTATGAAATTATATTAACCTTTTTTATTTAGGAAATAATTATTTCAGTCAATATCTGTTTTACTTATTTCATGTGGCATTCAATTCTTGTATAAAATCCTGTCAAGTAACCTGTATTTGTCTAAAATGTTGTACACAGACAGCAAAAATGTTTGTGTAGTTTTTAAAGGGACACGCTATAGAGAAGGTAAGCCCAGTACAGCTGCATCTCTCCTTCTTTCTCCTTTTCTTTCTTCTTTATCTGCTGCAAGCTCATCTCTCTCTTCAGCAGTGCACCCTATCTGATTTATGTCAAGATCTTTGCTTTAAAAAAAAAATGCAGAGTAAGTGACTGCACGTCTGTGTGTGAGTGTGACAGTAAGAGAGAGAGAGAGAGAGAGGGAGAGAGAAGCGAGATGCGCTCATTCTCTCTAGGTGTGAGATGCTGGTTAGATATTTGCATGAATGCTATTGTTAAAATGAGACACCGCTCAGGCTCAGCTAAAAATTAAGATTCCCCGAAGGGCTGCGTCAATTAAAAATTACAGTTATTTATCCAAAGTGAGACATAATCTCAACACTCAACTGCAAAATGACAGAAACAGCGAGAGTGTTTACTCATCACTGCAGTGTGGATTTCTGTGTGTTTGCATGTGTATCTGGATGGCAGAGTGTAGCATCTTCTAAAGCCATCTAAACTTCTTCCTACTTTTCTAAATGGATCTCTGATGTTCTTTTTTTTTCCTTCTAAGAAATCTATCAAGAGTGATTCCCTGCATTAAAATAGCACGTGAATCAGGAAAGTCAACATTCCAGTTTTTTTGGATCAATGCCAGTCTCTTCTCATTGAAATTTGGGATCATCCTTTTCCGAGCTACTGACACTGACTTCTGATGATGTGGAAGTTAAATAAATAAAATCATTTCTCCATGGTAATTTTCGTCAAACCTGCCAAACGCAGCCTAAATATTTGACATGGAAGGGGAGAAGATCAGTGAGAAGCGAGATCAAAGGATGTGGGGTGTGTGCGTGTGTACGTGTGTGTGTGTGTGTGTGTGTGTGTGTGTGTGGTGGGGTTGCATGTGTGCCAATGTGTATGGGTGTGTGAGTGTGTGTTGGGATGGTGCAAGTAGTGATGAAATGTATTCTGCAGTGTGATATTTTCAACACCACCAAATTCCACTCCAGCTCCTCCACACATGGGAGTAATCTAAACTCAAAGCAACACCAGTGTGTTGGAGTGCGTGTACTTGTGCGTATGTATGTATGTGTGTGTGGGTGCACGTGCGTGCGTGTGTGATGGTCTTCAGCCACAAGCGACTATTCTTCATATTCCTGTCACCTACTCTTCTTCTCCCTCATCTTCCTCTGTCTCCAAAACAACACACACACATAAACACACACACACACACACACACAAAACGATTGTATTTGTCTTTATCAGTCCCTCCATTTTCTTTGCCCCTCCTTGTGTTCGGCTCTTTCGTTCAATATTTCATGCCGTTGAGAGCGTATCTATTCTGAGCTCTCTCTTTCTTTCTCTCTTTCTATATACGCCCTCTCTACCCCCTCTTCCTCCATCTCTTCACCATCTTAAAAAACCCTCTCTCCACACATCACTCTTGCTGTCCTCTCCCTCTTTCTGTACCTCTATAAATCTCCCACACACACACACACACTCTCTCTCTATATCTCATTGCACTCCTAATGTTCTGTGCCCCATCTAACTTTTTCTCCCAACCCTGACTTACATTCTCTTCCACTCTCTCGTTTCCCTTTCCTCTCGTCTCTCTCTTCACTCCTCTTCTCTCTCATCTCCTCCATCCCCTCCTCTGGATCAGTTTGCGTGACTGTTCAAAAGTATCAGCTCCCCTTCTCCTTCCCTTAACCCCTCATTCCTTTTTCTTCCTCTTTCCCCCTTGGATTCTCCTCCAACCAAAACACAGAGAAAGCCCTGTTCTCTCTTTTTGCACCTGTTTCGTTTTTTTTTTTTTTTATGCGTCTACCCCCTCCTCCACATCCAATCTTAGTGGCACCTTTCCTTCTCTCTCTCTTTTTTTTCCTCCAACGACACACTTCCGTACTCATCTCCATCTCCACCCCACACACACCGCGCACACTCCCCCAGTCTCCTCCTTGCTCTTAGGCTGTACCAGTGTTGTTTTAGGCACAGCAGTGAAAGGTAAACAGAGAAATTGAAAATTCGTGTCAGTCAGTCGGGTGAGAGAGGGACAGGGAGGGAGGGAGAGCAGCAGAGGTGGTGAGGGAGCAGGAGGAGGCGGGAGGAGTGTCAGTACAATTTACTAACACAACAGTGAACAGCGAAGCAGGCCAAGAAACGGAGCGAGCAGGAGGCAGAGTGAGAAAGAGACCCCCAGTTCAAGAATGACATCACAATAAAAGTATTCAAAAAAAAAGTCTTTGCTGTATATTCGCATGATGTTCATGCACATACAAGAACCCTGAATTCATCTGTGCAGTGCTTACTTTCTGGTGCCCCAGGAGAGGGATGTGAGCCCTATAGGGGCCTAATATCCTATTATCAGTGCTGTGAGAAAGCTCCGATTAGATTTTAAGGTTTCAGAAAGAAGCCCTTGACAGATGTGTTGTTGGCCAGCTATGGGTTGGAAATGTCATAAGAGCCTCTGTGTCACCGCATGCAGTCAGCCCTGAGGTCGTTTCTCATAATAACCCCAATAGAAAAGTAATCCAATAGCACTGCAACCCACGCCTGAAAAATCCAAACTGGATGATTAGAATTGACAGGGGCGTTTGCTGAAACAGAGCATGTCAGTGTCTGTTTAAGGGAAACCAAATGGAAAAGCAGGAAATAGAATTTTTATTATTCAAAAAAAAAGAACCAGAACCCCGCCTCTGCGAGGCACAACTTTGTCGTCTTGATTTATAGTTTCCTTTAAAACACAGTCATATAAGATATTTACAACCAATATCTTGTAGCCTCTATATGCTCAGTCACCCATGCGCCATAGGCTGGGATATAAAGGGCATTTCCTCTTAACTATAAATTTAGATTTCCTTGCTTACATCTATGGTAAAAGACACAGGCTTCACAAATATTCTCACTTACTCAGGACCTTTTACCCATGTCTCATCATCACATGGCATCTTTATGTATCTCTGCTTTGCATTAAAAACCAATAGCCCATGGAAGGAAATACTGTGGACTGCTTATTTTGATGAGACATAAGGTTGCACAATAACACCTCAATAAATTCCATTTGTTATAAAAGGGCAATGAGATGCAATTTAACCCTCCAGAAAATGTTACTAAGTACCGCTTGAGTTGGTAATACTGTATCATAGGTAAGAAAAAGGTTGTTCATCACCATAAAGACTCTGTGACAACAACTTGGGAAATTTGCTTATGCTTATGAGAGCTGTAGAAAAATGAAATATATCTGGCTGCTGATTAAGATGCTAGTCAGCAGTTAGCTTAGCATAAAACCTGAAAATGGCAAGTTTTTTTTTTTAATCTCTTTATTTTATTGTTTATTTTTGAGGTGAAATTAAAAGTAGGCAGGTAGAAAAAAAAGGGGGGGCAAGAGAAAGCATAATTTATTGCTGAGCTGAAAATAACCTTTTCATACTTAGCACACATACTGATCTCAAAACTCAAATATCGCTATTTTCTCAAAGTTCAAACTCTAATCTTTTAAAATTAAGGCAGAAAGACTGAAATACTAAACATTCCCTAATTAACTGTACCAGATGTTTGACTGTGCTGCTGTGATACTGCACAGTCTAGTCATAGCAAGAGGCATGAACTGGACAGGGTGAGGAAGAATGATAGACAGAAGCAAGCAGAAGAGGAAAAAGGAGGAGTGCTCATTAAAAAAATAGCATCCCTGATGTAACAGAGAGCTGGAGAGAGGAGCAGAGGAGATCTTGACAACACCAGACACAGAGCTAACAAAAGACAGAAGCAAACTACCAGGTATCACACAGAGGAGAAAATTTTCATTGGAAATCTGAGGGGGAAAAAAGGTGAAAAGAAGAGGAAGCAGGGATGGAGAGGGGGATAAAATGGACAGCTTGTGAGAGAGGTGAAAAGACCGGAGAAGACAGAGGGATTCCCCGATGGCATCTCATCCCTCTCTCTCTCTCTTTCTTGCTCTCCTTCTCTCCATTTCCCTCCTTTTTTCTCCCAATAAATCATTCTGACTTATCCTTAACCAACTCATTCCCCGCAGGCAGCTAGAAAACTGTAACAATCTTTCTCCTACCTGCAATTTCTCTCCCTCTCTCCCCGTGTCTCTTTCCCTGTCTGGTCTCTTTCACTCTCTCTCTCTCTCTCTCTCTCACACACACACACACACACACACACACACACACACACACGCACACGCGCACACACACACACACACACACACCTACCTTGGATCCACGGTTTGGATAGTAGAGGTGAAAGTGGTGGTGTGGGGAGGGGATTACTTTTACCTTATCCCTGCAGGACATGCAAAGGACCCAAAATCTATCAGAAACTTAATGTTATGAAGGCACGCGACTTTTTAACGGCACGTGATCTACAAACGTACCGTTCTTGTATGTTTTCGTTGTATCAACGTGCGTGCGCTGCACCAGTAACGCAACAGCAGATGATAGTCCAATAGTGCTATATTAAACTGACTTAGTGTCTGGGGATTAAAGATAGCTAGTTGAGGGGAACAGGCCTGTAAGCACGACAGTGTACGCATGTTTTTAGCCTTTGTAATAAATGGAAACATCCGCGCGCGCGCGCACACACACACACACACACACACACACACAGATGTATGTCGGTGTGTGTGTGTATGTTTTAGTGCGGTGAGGGAGTATAAATACAGATGGTCGTTGCAGACTTCTCTTGGGGGGGGGGGGGGGGGGGGGGGGGGGGGGGGGGACGGAGCTTTTTACTTTTACGCCATTAGTGGAGGTCGAATAGTTCACACACACACACACACACACACACACACACACACACACACACACACAAACTTAAAGTTACAGTGATGCCTGATGGACTGCAGCTCGGCCACAATATTGGAGGAATGCGCTTTTGTCGCTCGCTGGGGGTGGAGTTAGAAAGTGAACGAGTGCTGCCTACCAAACAGAGAGGCGGAGAAGGAGGAGAGAGAGAAAGGAGAGAGACGGGTGGGCAGGGTGCTCAGCGTAAAGGATGGTTGTCGGAAAGAGTCTTGAAGACCTAATGAAACTGGCTGGTTGAATTGTTTGCAGCGATAATAGAGCTCAGTGGCGTGCTTTGCATCTCTTGGATCCTTGGACGGAAAAAGAACTGCAGTAGCTCCCTGATAAAGAAAAAAAAGAACAGTTAAAAAGAGGAGGACTTGCTCAGTATCTATTATTTTTGCCTCGTTTTTTTTTTTTTTTTTCCATCCTTCATTTTTCTTCAGTAGCCTGAGCCTTTTTCCACATCTGCAGCACGTAACTCTTTCCGGGCTCACCGGGCTGTTTGATGCTCGGCGAAAGACCGACCTCCCGTTTGGACCCAGTACCGCCCTCCCACACTCCACTGGCGGGCTCACAAGCAGCAGTTCCCGGTGAGAAGAGAGGATCAGCTCAGTCATAAAGGGGGACCGCACATACGGACCATAACTTCCCCCCGCCCCCCTTACTTGAAACCCCAGGATTTGTTGGGGAGGGAGGGGAGGAGGTTCGCAGAGTCTGGTTTACGGTGGAGGGGAGGGTGCTCAGTCACTTTACACCACAATAGACTTTTGAGTTTTCCAACACTTATTAACTACATCAGGTATGGACTTTGAAGGTATCCGTTTGAATGCATGCATGAAGCTTTTGTTTTCCCCCTCTCCCGTTTGTTAGGCATTTGCTGGGATGTTTGACTCGCGTTGGTTGGTGGGGTGAAGGGACCGAGAGTGTGGCCGGAGAGACCAAAGGAACGGAGTCCGAGAAAGGAGCCGAGAGCATGGCTCTGGTAGCGCTGTCTCTCTGGGTGCTAACGAGTCTCACCTGGGCGAACCTGCTCCAGGTGTCAGCCAACAGGCATACCGTTTACTGGAACAGCTCTAACATACAGTAAGACCCCATTCTTATGTTTAACTGTGTGTGTGTGTGTGTGTGTGTGTGTGTGTGTGTGTGTGTGTGTGTGTGTGTGTGTATGTACTATTTCTTTTGATCTGCCTATTCTAAAGGGAAGAAAAATGTGTTGTGCGCTCTCTGGCCCGAGCCGGCATATGTGACCCGATCATTAAAATTCATTTTAATGATGACATGTAAGCGATCTCTCCCTTGTTCCTAAGAACATCCCGTGAACCCGGAAATGACCCGAAATACAGCGCTGATTTATATGTTATTTGCCTAAGAATTAGCCCCTGCGACTTCCGACTCCTTTTGCCCGATCGGGTCACATATTTGTACCATCACATTTCAACTTCCATCACTTGTTTATTTTTGTTCGGAGCCGTGCATGCTTGCATACCTCTAAAGCCTTTATCGGGGTTACAGCAACCACCTTTCCCATCTATATTCTTTTTACTCAACGGAAGAAATGATGCAGATCCACAGTGACTGTTTAAGCAGGCCTCTCACGTTTCTTCTAAGCTATTTTTGAGCCCCAAACAGCTCTGTCAGACCCCTGCTGTGAAGTCAAGGTGGCTCCAAACCATCTTTTCAACACCTTCTGTTTGCACAACTGGTCAGACATATTTGGTTTCTGTTCCCTACTCCACCACCAATCACATGCTATCCCCTTCTTTTTCTCCCATGTCTCCTATACCTGCCTGTCCACGGTGGATGAGAGCAGAGAGAAGAAAAGGAAGAAAATCACATGTGATTCTCTTGCCTTCCTCTCCTCTCACAGTCTTTCAGGGCCTTTTTTCTCTCTGTCTTCTCCTCTATCTGGTTCAATTAGGAGCACTTCTTCATCCTGACCCCATTGTGTTGTAGCAGTGTCACTATTCAATCTCTCCTTCCCGCTCTCTCTCCAACTTGCTCTCTCCTTCTATCCCTTCCTAACCCCCTTTCTTGTTTACACTCAGTCCGTTGGCCTTTTTGTTATCCCCCTAATCCTTCTCTCCTCACCCCTATCTTGATTCAAGTGAAAAAGTGTTTTTTCTCTCTCATCTTTTGTTTTTTTTTTTCTTTTTCTTTTTTTTTTTTGGAAAGCTGCCTTTTTAATACCGTCCTCTTGAGTCCAGGGCTCTGCTACTGGATTCTTGAGAATGAAGTCTCAGTCTGCAGCAACACACTACAATTCCTAGTAAGACATTTTAACAGCCATGTTTCAACATGGCCTACAGGCACTTTGTCCTATGCCCGAGTTAACACAGATGATATGTGGAAGCTGCATTTTCAGTAAGTTGTTAGATTTGCTGTATTCGCCATGTCTCAATAATGTCGCAAAATCAACATTTTATGTGTCAGAAGTACAGAGGAGAGCACACACCTTCCTTTTTGCCCTCCGTCTTGCAGTGAATCCTGTCTTTGTGTAGGAAATGTTTCACCTACAAGGTGTCGCTCACAGCTTCTCAGCATGTGGTATTTACCTCTTCAACAGAATTTACCGGCCTCATCGAATGTGCATTCGGATAAATAGCGATTCTTTTATGACTGTGCTTATTAAAAGCATAAACAAAGCGAAAAACGCTGTTGTTTTTTGTTTTGTTTTTTTTCAGTGGGACGAATGATTCTGCCCGCCAACAGTAACTCAAAGCCAGTGATTTTAGTTTACAGCATGGAATAAAACAGAGAGAGGCAAGTGAAATTATACCTCGCAATAGCATTACTACATATAAAGTACTGCATGAAGTAATAGATGTAGAAAGTATAAGGATATTCATTGCGACGTGAGCGGAAACAATATTAGTTTTCCTGAAAGTGAGAAAATAATTTCTGCACATTTTAGAGAAGCTAATATTGCACGCACAGTTGCTGCTAATGCATTTTAGCTGATATTTTTCTTCGAGCACCACCCAGGTGGAGGGTGCTCATATTCAATTTCTACACCCCCCCATAAAAATTTGATAATAAATGCTAATGAAATTCCACCTTCGCTTTTCATATAAGAGACAGAAGTTGATTTAAGTAAAATGCAGGAAAAAGAAACACGCTTAAAGGCATAAAGGAAAGGCAGGACGTGAACCCCAGATCTCGGCTCAATCAGCTCGATGTAACGTGAGCTGCGTTAACCTTCGTGAAGTGCAAAATCAATTAAGCAAATTCAGCTGATTTTTTTTTTTTTTTTTCCCTGTACATTCAGCATGCAGTCATTTTTTTTTCTTTCCGGCAAAAGCAGAGGGAGACCTCGAGCAGTCTGGAGCAGCCTAACCTTTAACCTGACTGTCCAGGACTCGGGCACTGCAGAGCCCGGCAGTCAGCCTTCTCTCTCTCTGCACGTTCACTGCCAATACTGTTTTCATCCCAGTGGCAGAATATTCTTAGCCCCTGCAGTGTGAGCCTTTTATAAAAGACTGTGTTTAATTAAAGAACACGCTGCATCTCAGTGGACCTACCTCATCCCTGATCTTCCCGTCTTTTCCTCTCTTTCTCGTTCTCACTGCACACATGCACAATGACAATGCACGGGCACTGAGCGGGGCTAACTTTTTCAATTCAGCCTACTTAGTGAGTTAGGAGACAAAGGGGCCATGGACAGTGGCACATAAAAGACAGATAAACTGCTGGAGAGTCTGTCTAATCTACTCTTTCATACACTACTGAACCATTTTTCAACAGCGCAGATCCTATTTCCAGCATTTATTTTAATCTTTGCACTCGACAGCACAACATCCGACATTTGTAAGGTTGGCTTGGCGTGTCTTTAGCCGTTGGCGATCCGCCTCCCTGGAGTTTCTCTAACTTGCAGTGTAGTGTGGAGGTTTAGAAGGCCAATAATAAGCTGTAGTATTGCTGTCAGATTGAGTGGTAAACACATTGTAAAGCCTCAGGACCCAGCAGTTTCTCAACCAGCTTCTGACCCCAAGCCACTCATCAACCACAAGAGACAGGCTGAGACTGTTACCAAGCATTAACTATTTCCCACACACACACACACACACACACTGTTTCACATACACATGCTTGCAGAAATGTGGGTCTGCAGGCCTACATTTGTGCGCATGCTAGCTCGCCCACTTACATCTGCAACATTGTGTGTGCACGTAAAAAAACACACACACATATCCTTGCTGTGTACTTTTTTAACTTCCAGAAGATGGATCATTTCCCGCGTTTGCGTCTTGCACAAAGACTGGTGCCACTGCCTATCAGTCACTTGTCACTGATATCCCTGGGCATGAATGTGTGTATAATGGTGTGCATATTTTTTGTGTGTGAGACCGAGTGTTTGTGTGTGTATTTGCCCTGTTACAGATGTCTGTGTTCATTGATGGGTGACCGAAACAAAAACAAATCCATCAGTCCGTTAAATCACACATTATCATCCACCACCTGGCAATTAACCACTGCTGTGAGTGTGAGTGCGTGCGTACGCGAGTGTGTGCGTGGCTATACATGTGGATGTGTGTAATTTAATAACACAGCAGTTAACTGATTTGCATAATAGATATCTGTTGATATCTCTTAATTTATCAGTTGTATATTTTTCGAGCGATTAGGCTGCGAATAAACAAACACATAAACTGTAGGCATTATGTGTGTTATCAGTGTGTGTGTGTGTGTGTGTGCAAGTGTTTGTTCATGACACTGTCACCTCTAAGCATACCTCTGGAATAAGGCCAGCTGTTGCAGGCAGAATTTACTCCTCATACAAATGCACATGTGTATGGGTGGTAATCGATGCCAAGGTGGAACTTGTTTTATATTCATCCGGCTTGTCAGAGTACACAGAGACACGTCACGCAAGGCGGGAGAGAAATAATGCCAGGAATTTGAGAAGAGCGAGACAGTGAGAGAGAAACACTGTGAGACTGGTTGTAGAAGAGAGGACGATGGATTTTGTGTTGAATTATAATTCAGCATGTGGACAACGGTCTTCGTAATAATGATAATAATGCTCAGCCTGTAGCCTGGTCCACGCGGTGAGTTTGAACACATGGCCTGTGCCTGAGAAAGGAAGAGGGAAACTCTGAAACAGACGGGCGGATTAAACAGGCCAATCAACACTCCCCTTGACAGCAACACGAAACTATCTGTTTCCGAGCCCTACTTAGGACAGCAGTATTTACATTTATGAGTAGCTGCGCAGAGAAGAGCATTACTCCCAATCACTAGACGCGTGGCGCACCCGTGTGCACGCGTGCACATGTGTGTACAACCCATCTATCCGTGATGTTTGAGGTGCCACGGGTGTGATGTGTGCTAACGCACCCTTGCGGCAAAAACCTCACACATAGTCCTAACTGTGCTGTAGACACATTGATCAGACTGTTCATTAGTAATGAAGCATAAGGCTACACAGTGTACAGGTGAATGGATTTTGGTTCATGGGTGTGAAAGTGTGTGTGTGTGTGTGTGTGTGTGTGTGTGTGTGTGTGGTGTCAGACGCTCACAGAAAGATGTCATTAATTAAAAGCAATAGGGAACACCTGTGTGATGGATGTCTCCTGTTTGCATAATAAGAGTCAGTGGTCTTCTCTGTCCTGTGCTGCTCCTCACTTTTTATATAAGCGTATGTATTCTCCAATCATTTTTCTGATTGGACAGTTATTGTCTGGTAGGTGAGAGGAGCAATAAGAGACACAAAGGAGGAAAACAAATGAATAGTTTTCTTCTCTAATTTTTTTTTTTTTCTTTGGGGATGAGCTAGATATGAAGGGTGTGCGTCCACCTTTGTGTCCTTCCTTCATTCTCCTGTTGGCTGATGGGAAAGCACTCATAGGGTGGTGGCATTTCGGGAGCTGTGTGGCTGAATGGGAATTTTGCACGACATTTCCTTCTTTGTCAAATGAACTTGAACGGCATGTGCTAGAAAGTATGCTGCACTGCTTTGAGATCCTCTTCACCTTGCCTCACCCACACCTTCTTCATGTTTCTTTTCTCCTTTCCTCTTTTACACTTTGAAATTTTGACCAAAGCCATCTGTCGCGTATCTTTCTCACAGCTCACACATGAAGAACTCATTGATACAGAGAAAAAGACAAGCCTGAAAAATCGAGCCCACCTTGTTTTTTTTTTTTTTTGGCATCTCGATTGGCCCTTTCATCTCCTCAAACGTTGTCTCGCTTACACGACTGAGTAATCAGAAGCATTGCTGTGAAAATGGAGCACTGATGTAAAGCGTTGGTGCTTGCTTGGTCTTGAGTCGAGCACTAACTGGTCACTGTAATGGTTTGGATTCAAAGAAAGCCCTTCTTTTTTTTGGAGACGGGGTATTTTTACAGATGTAATTCTACTATCACCGAATGTATATGAGAGCCACTGTGAGTCTGGCAATTGTGATCAAGCCTGACAGAAAGTAAAGGTCTCACAGGTACAAATGTGTGACCTGGGATTGGTATTGATTTATGTGACTGCTGATCTTGTTCTGGGGGCTCAGTGGTTAGCACAAATGCTTCACAGGCTGTCGTTAACAAGCCTTTTAGAGTCCCTGTTAGAATTACAGACAAAATGTTGTCTGGGAGTAGGAATGGTTTCTGCCTCAGAGCTGAGTTAAGCAGTCTTTGGTAAATTAATCATCCTACACAACCTCGGTAAGAAAAATAAATTATTGATCCAGAAAGAATATGCCTATTTTCTGATGAGAAAAAAAAAATTAAAAAGTAAAATCGGTGTATGTTTTTTGATGCTTGTTTGAAACATTTGAAACATTGGCCAGAAAACCAAAATTAAATACAGGAGACAGTATCGCTGCCAGTGCTTCTAACTGGTTGAGAATTTATTTTTGGTAGTCAACCTCAAGGGAGGTGGAGGTGTATGGTGGGCTGCAGTGAACTGCACATGAATGCTGTATTTGTTTCAGACCTAGTTAGTTTTAAATTTCATCTGCGTTTTTATACAAACTTTATCGGGATGACATACAGAAGAAATCGGTTTGAATGCAGAAAGTCACCGACTTGTGTGACAACCTAGGTTTTCTCTACAGAACAGCTTCCAGTCGACGTTAATGCACGTCATGTGCATCATTTGGCCAAATGTCCAATACACATATGACCAATATGTGCTGATAATGTGATATGGATTTACTTGGAAATTATCAATGTGAGGGCTTGGATTAGTGACGTATGTGATTAAAGATATTGAAAAATCCATAAAAACACAGATTTGGGACACAAAGGCCTCTTTCATTGTATCACAGCGATTGGAATTGAAGCTTTGTAGGTCAATGAGTATAATCAATAACATGTCCTATACAATTTCTGGATTTATTTGCCTTTAGTAAAGATTTAATTGCATATTCGAAAAAAAGCATTACATTCAGAGCAAATTAATTTGAAGTATTTCATCCAGTTTGTAACTTGAAGTTGGTGATGGGGTGTTTGATTTAGCCACACCGATGTTTCAAAAAGCAGTAAAAAAAAAAAAAATTTTAAAACAGATTGACCAAAAAAGCTGATTTAGGTGTTTTTTCTTAGTATTTCTCCTTTATTTCCAGGGAAACCAGCATTATGCATAAAAACTGAACTGTTTTAAAGTCGTTCAGGTCTTCAACACTCTGTCTTTCAGCAGGTGCACACTGATGTGACACGGCAGATAAATGGCAGCCCCTGACACTGATAAATGCCGTTTTATTATCTGACCGGCGATATCGGCCGATGCCATTATAGGGCTGATATAGGGGTGCATCTATTTGTTTATCATCATGTTTGCCACCTGCTGGGAAAATGACAGACTATAAAAGCTTGATTGTGCAATAGACGGGATGGTTTTCTGTAGTCATAAATGTTGTAAAAAAAAAAATAATAATAATAATTTCTGTATCTCCAATCATGCATCATCCTGAGATTAATTTCTTTAGAAATGGCTATTTAAAAATGGCTCTAGGTCGCGGCCTGTGTGGCATTTAGAATGTGCATTTGTTTCTTTATTGGTGCTTCCAGCCACATGCCAGCCATTACATATGTGACTGAGCGTGTGAGTGATTGCTTTGTTCTATGTTAAGGCCACTGTATACTCTCACAGAAGTGCTGTCTGGACAGTCTTAAAGTGATTAAAAGCTCCTCTCAGGTGTTCAGACATGGTGGGCCAGTGTTGTCCAATTAATGCAACTTTCCTGAAGCAACAATCCGACAACCACACCTGGGTTCTGGCCAGGTGTGAAAATTGGGTGAGCTCAAAAATGTGGTGCAAATTCTTTCCTCCTTAGTCTCACTCTACTCACTGTCCAACACTCACTGCTAAACTGCACTGTGTTGTAGTAACAGTGGGAAAGCTTTTGTAGCAAAGCACAAGAGATTGCAGCCAAAATAGGATCTGAAATACAGCCAGGGACAAATATGAGTCGGCTCTCCTTTTACCTAATCTCAGTGTTTTTGAATAACATTGACTCTTCTTTGGTCCTCAGGAGAGAAAGACTAGTACTACAAGAAAATAAAATCATTTTTTAAGCATCTTTGAATCAGTTGTTCCTGAGACTAATGACACATTTCCATTTCTGTGTTGTCTATAGGTGTGGGCAGTATAGCCTCAAAAATGATATCACTATATTTCAATTGCAATAATGAACAACGTTCCTTTCCCATCCTTCTTTTTCAATGAACTACTGTCACTGATGTCACACTTTCTAGTCTGAAGTGCTAATCTCTTGAAACAAGGTGCCAGCAGCACCATTATAGTACAATAGTAGTGACACAGCAAGATATCCAGTGACACAGCAGAAGTCAAATGAAAGCACAGAAGTACCCTGTGTAGTACTTTCAGTAAAAGTATAACATGATTGCTTAACACTTTAGTTTAACAATAACTATAGTTTAACAATAACTAAAGTAACTTAGCCTTGTGGCTCTTCAGGAGCTGCACAGTATTGTCGCATAATAAAACTGAAAAATATTTTCTACCTGCGATGTTGTATTTTGTGTCGAACTTTTCAACCAGCTGCTTAAAGCCCTGCTTTTCTGCTATAGTGGAGTCATTTGTTTACATTTGGGTCACACATAACCAGCTTCTAGCATTTCTTATTTTGTAGCCCGTTTGTACTCGACGGTGTGTTTTTGCCTCAAGTGGTGAAACAAGTGTGTTGTTTCCACCTTTAGCAGGAAGAGTTTTCTTGCATATTTTGCTTTGTTTGATGGAGAAGCCCCCTTAGGTACTAAATCGTCATTGGAGGCTGACAGTCCTCTCTTGCTCTCAGTCATGCCTGGGCTTATTGTGTGCAGTAAGGAACATAAATGTGTGATGCTGCTATAACATTTTTGTATCACATACGTCTTTTTTTTTTTACCGGGATTACCACAGACTGGCACAGCTCTTGGCCTCTCACCTAAGTATACTGAAAAAATATTTAACATTAAATGCATTGTTAGACTTAAAAAAAAAAAGTTAAGCTTTCTTACCACTGACCCACACTTAAATACACAGTGTACTCAAACAGCGGCACATCACTTACCATTGCTGGACCTTATAATTTAAGTGATATAATTCCACAAGGACACCATGCTCACACAGACAAACACATTATTATCATTTTTTTTCTGTTTATGCTGTTAAAGCGGAGGTCTGTGGGGACCGTTCAGCATACCCTGGAGGTTATCTCAGGACAGCATCAGTGTGATCACAAATAAAAAGTGATGGTATATCCTCAGAAATCACATTGTAAGAACAAGAGGAACCATATCAGAGTCACTGACTCATGCAGTGCTTTGACTTCAAACGGTGCCGTTTGGAGTGGATGAATTGCCTTTTACTGTGACAGCCAAATTATTGAATGACCGTCTTCCCTTGTTATCTGTAGATTTTAGGCAAAGTGTGGGGTGCAACAAGAATTTATCTTTCCCACCCATGTGTTAAATTTGAGCAAATTGTCCGCAGAGAACAAGTCCCGTAGTGATGAGCTGGAGGCAAAGCACAAAAACACACACACACACACGCAGATGCGCACACCTGATGTTGTTGATACGTACATAATACGCTGAGCCGATGCCTAAGCTCCAGCAGTGTAATCAGGTGCTAATAACAAGGCTGTGATGTTTACAAGCTGCTTTGGTGCGTGTGTGTGTGTGTGTGTGTGTGTGTGTGTGTGTGTGTGTGTGTGTGTGTATGTGTATGTGTGAAGTATATGTGAACATTCTCTATATTCTATTCCCCACCAGTGCTCTAGGGGCTTTGGGGGTACTAATAATGACTGTCAGCTCTTGCACAGACACACACAGACTCGCACGCACACACCAGATGCTCTAACAGTGTGCTTGTGACGCGGCTAATGATAGCAGCAGAGCGGCAGTCTGAGGCCATATGCTGAGCCTGATCACAACAGAGTGGAGTGGTCTAGCGTTAATAAACTCTACCGACGTGACAATTAGTAATCCTCTGCATAAAGACAATACAGTTGCACGTGAAAAATGCAGCTGTTTTCGTCAAACCCGGCACGTACCAGGAATCAACTGACGCCAGCCAGGAGAAGACAGAGGAGCAGCAGGGAGAGGAAATGTTTCTATTGTCACTGCTCGCTGGGTAGAAGTGATGCTTATTGTTGAGCTTCAGTTATGAATGTTGTTATCGGCTCATCAAGACGTAAACATCATCAGATCTGAATTGTGAGGGAATGATGAGGGCCTTTATTGGGAAGTTAGCTTCTCTGTAACAGGTTTTCAAAACAATTACGGTGAGAAAGTCTTGATTGTGAAGGTTTGCTTTAGCACCTGGAGGGAGGGGAAAAGGCCAGGCAGAGTCCTCGCTTCAGCAAAATGCACAGGACACAGAATTATGCTTATTCCATCCACAAAGAGACAGCAGGCAGAGAGGGAGAGAGTCTTTAATTGAGGTTTTATCCATTTAAGCTGTCACTAAGAGGCCAACTCTGAAACCTTTTAACCACTCTCTTCTCAGTAATGACACAAATCAGAGAGGAAATGTGTTTGTGTCTGAGCTTCAGTGCGAATGTGTGCGGGTGCGGGTGTGTTCATGCGTGTTAGCGTTTGTGAAGCAGGAGGGTAATTATGCGGAAATTGGGAAATGGCTAAGTGAATTATGACCTTGTTTCAGCAGAAGGCTTTAATCAGTCCCAGCCAGGCCAGAGAGGAAGGCAGAAATGTTCGCTGCACAAGCACCGTGCTCCTGATGGCCACAGCAGCCAGTCAGTAAAGCTGACAATCAGCCAGTCTGATGTGTCAGTGCAGACCAGTCGCTCGAAAACCACCTGCAGAAAATTTATGTGTGATGATAAAGCTGAAATGATTTTGAAGCTGTATCCTATGGTAAGGGTTGTTGCATTCATGACACTTTGGTTTGTTTATCTTTATTCTGTGTCTCTGTATAGAGCACAAATAGTATGTAAAAGATGCAGCCACCGAAGACTCCAGTTTAGTTTCATGGTCATCACCATATTCTGGAGCCAGCAGCAGACAAATGGGAGTGCTAAGTTACCAGCTAATACTAGCAAGCTAAGATAGCGAGCCGAAACTGTATGGGTGCAATGCACAGACAGAGACCCACTGATCAGAGCTAAACAGCAGAACAACAACAGCAGCAATTTCAATTTCACCCCCCAGAACTGAAGCAAAAGCCTCTTGAATGCCTGCCAGCAGGCTGTATTATTTTCATATAATTAATAATACTTCCAAAGGCACTTAGATCACGAACACTGTTGGGAGATCCAGTTCACTGCATCGCCAGAACCCGTCAAGCAAAGTGGCCACACCCCCAACTTTAAACTTGTACAAAATCCTAATGAGTGAGTTATTAAAAAAAGATGTTTTCTATCATGTTATGAACATCCTAATGCCATCTCTAAAGTTTGCCATTTGAACCCGATTAATCTAATGGGACTGACTCGGTGTTTGAGCCAGCCCCAAGTGGCTTATCAAGGATGCTGTTGGTGCAGAGGGAGCGGACATGAATATACAATAATTAGAGGAGCTGGTGATTTATTTTCATTATCAGTCTCGTGTGATAAAATACTTAAAACACCTTGTCTTATATTTTCTATTTGGGTTTTCTATTTTTATTTTATTTTATTTATTTTTTGTTTAAAAAATAACCATAGAGATGATTAATTTCATCACAACAGTAATAATTTTTTAGGATCAAAATAAATGCATTAGGCCTTGCACAATTTTTTTTTTTTTAAATCGTCATTTAAATCAGCTTAAGATGATATATTGTCTGCAGTTTAATCTACTATCTAATTTTCTGAGATAATTTGTGTGATATAATAGGAAAAGTGAAATTTGCCTGTCATATTTGACATCTGGCATCACCAAACTGCTTGTTTTCTGTCTGCTAGCAATAACCAATTAACTAGTAGCTGATTGATTGTTTTAGCTTTTGCTATCATATCAGCTTATTGTTTTTATAAGGTCCTGTAATCCAAAAGAATTATGAATCCAATTGCAATGTAAGCGTTTAATCAGATTTACCACATAATCGCACTTAGACCACGTGGTTATCTTGCATAGTGTCATAGACTTGCACAACATTAAATTATTGGTTTAATGTAAATGATTGATTTCTGTTTGCATGACTACGTCACGGCATTTGAATCTCCAGCTTCTTGCCCTCAGAATTTCCCATGATCTAAAATGGAAACCAACTGTTTGTCAAAAGCACCGCAGCAGAGCGCTGCGGGTTCAGTCACTTGGTAAGAGGGCTTGAAAATGATTGGGTTTTGTATGAAGTAGGTGAAGCTATGATTTGCCTTTGTAGCTATAGCTTGCTGTCTTAGTTTTGCGCATAAATCACAACTACAAGTACAGCTTTAGGTTTAGATGACTTGATTAGTGTTTAAATGAGCCTGAATAGAATCAGATGCAGCCCTTGTGCCATAACGTTTGCTGATTCTCGGTGGTGTGGCACAAAACAAGCTGTGTGATTTTTTAAAAAAAGTTCTGCCAAGCAGGCGCGTGCTGCTGTCATGGACGATGTTGGTCTCAATCTCGTTATTTTGCTTGTGATTACGTGCCAGTTTTAACGTTGCCTTCAGTTTTCCTGTGTTTGTGTGTGCACATGCATGCTTGTGTGTGGGTGATAACTGTTCGTGTACAGTATGAAAAGCTCTTGCTGTTCGGATGTGTGTAGGATCAGCTGTGCTGCTGTGTGTCAGTGTGTCTCAGAGAGACTCTGCTGCTCCTGGTCTGGTTGTCTATTTCTGCCAAAGCTGGATCGATGGTGTCCTACAGACACGGCTCTCTTCTCTTGGATGTTTCAGCCTGTTCCTCCTCTCTCTCACCACATATCTGCTGCTCGGCCCTCCCTCCACCTCTTCATCTCTCTTGCTGGCTCGGCCTCTTGGCATCACTTCCTCTTCTCCTCCTCATTGTCCTCCTCTGCATCATCCTACTACTCTCGAGTCTCTCGTCAGATCAGACAATGAGCTCTCAGTGTGTGCGTGTGTGTGTGTGTGTGTTTGTGTGTGTGCATATATGTGTGTGTGTATTTCTGCACAATTATTACTGCTTCTTTATGAGGGATTCCTGTTGTTGTATTCATGCCTTGTCCAGTGTCTACTTGTGTACTGAATGCCAATGTGTACTAGTTTTTGATATGTTTGTATATATGTGGCTTTGTACCAAAACAGTTCAGTCTACAGAAATGAATCCACAATGATTCAGTTCAAGCAACTGTAATGACTTGTTGTTCCTGTCTGTTTTCTATTGTTAAATGAGAAATTTGTCTGGTTTTGGATATTTAAAAAAAAAAGGTATTTCAAATTTATTTCAGAAAAAGTAAATCGGTTTTTAAGAAAGCTGTTTTCATAGATTATGACATGTGTAATTTGTTGAATTCTTGGGATGAGCAGAAGTGGGCAGTGTGAATAGAGTCAGTATGTTGTAAGTTAAAACAAGGAGTTGATTTATTAATTTGTTATTCAACAAAAATGTGTTCATAGTTTAAAACGTGATATTTATACCATTATAGGTAATTCTGATGAGTAGGCATAAAAACAAAGTTGCCTCAAAGCTTTACCTTTGGCTCTTGGAAACTGTGTTGGAAACACATCAATTATTGAGAGATTAAGTGATGATAGGAATCATAATTTGCAGCCCTAAATTGTAATTTTATGTTGGTTGTCGCTGTCATGTCAAACTCGAGTCGAAGCAGTAGCCATTGTTGAAGCTTTCCCACTTCCATGAGGATACTTACTAGAGTTATCACGACACTAGAATTTCAAACTTGATAGTGAGTCGCTGGAAAATACTCGATAATTGGTACCATTTTCAAATACAGCGTGGGAAAAAACTAACAGAAAATTAATAGGCATTGTTTTGTTTTGTTTTTTAATTAAGATTAGAACAACACAAACAGTAACATCAGTGACAAAACTGTTTTTAAGTTGTCTGACAATGCAAAAATTTTTTTTTATAAATGTAAGGTGTATATATGACAAATATTTTAACATTCTGTTAGGTAGTGCAAAAAAAATATATTTTTTTAGGTTGTCTGAGGTAATGCTGTGTTTCTGGATCGTTCTACAGAAATATCCATTTTTGAGATGGCAAAAATGTCTTAAAATGTATTTATTTTTCTAGCATTTGAACTTAGACCACATTATTACATATCATATTGACTTTATGTATTCACAAAAATAACGGCTTAAGGATTTTTGGTACATTTACTTAAAGAAAGACCCCATGTTCTTCCTTTTTTTCACTGGTGTTACCTTATTCCTTTGGCAATTTTAAAAGCTTTTATGAAATATTATATGCTCAATTTTTTCAGCACACATAATAATAATAATAATAATAATAATAATAATAATAATAATAATAATAATAATATATTTAAAATCAAATTTCCTAAAAGTGGAATTGTATGAAATTTGCATTTATTTAATTGCTATAGCAATGAGAATATTTGAATAATAGTTAAAATGAGTAATTTTTCAATCCTTTACATTTAAATTCTTAAATGTAGCAAAATTCAACTGGTATAAAATTATTATGTCAAATATGGTGCATTTTATTTACAGTAACAGCAGTGAGACAATGAACCATTTGGAGACATTTAGGGCACTCAGTTTAGACATACCTGCCAAAAGGAGGATTGATAATGTTAAGAAAAGTTAGAATTTGTGTGCAGTATTTTATGCAGATAAAATATTGCATGTTTTTCTACACATGGGAGTCACCGGTGTTACCACTGAGTAGGTAACAGCTCGGGTTTTACCCATAAAGTAACATGAAAAATGCTTTTTTACAAAATGGCTGCTACAAGGCATCAAAGTATGTTGTCAGATATATTGTACTAACAAACTTGTGTCATTTAATCTATTTGCAAATTAAAGAGAAACTGAACTTAACATGAACAATTCTTTATAGAGCTTCAGGAAATATGTCAAAGGAAGTCGAGTGACGTTACCACTGTGATGGTGTTGTTTCAAAATAAAAGACTTTTCTTAAACACAGCTCAACGGGAACATTTTTATATTTGATAATATTAATCTTACATTTTGCTTTGCTTTAAGAGAAACCTAACGCATTTTAGACATAAATAATTGTGTTATCCTATTAAATTAACACTGTCTGTTAGCGTTACAGACCGGCAAGAGCTTTACTGACCTCTCAAAATTATTCATAACATGTTATTCAGTGACGTGAAGGTTAACTACTGTTCATGTAGCTGCTAGTGAGGGGAGAGGCTGTGTGAAGTTAGAGCTGGAGGAGGCAAAGGAAGCATTGCTGGTAAAGTAACTGTTAATATCGATTAGTATGTGAGTCACAGTTTTTTTGTTTTTTTCCACAATTTTCCAGTAGGGATGAGAATCATGGAGAAAATGATGATGACACGATATTCTCTCGATATGTTGTCCTCAATAGCAATGGTATCACAGTCTCTGATATATGAATGAAGAAATGAAGAAGAAAAATATCCTCAAAAAGACAAAAAAAGGCAGGTATTAAGTCTTCACTGCATTTTGCTGGGAAGATGTTTGTGTGTTATTGTTGTTATTCAATTTTAATAATTTGTCAGTTAATTACCTCTGACTTGTTTTCTCCTGCTGTTCACCATTGTCCTCCTGTGAATGGCTTTTTCTTCACTTTGAGTTCGTTAACTTGCTCACTTTTCGCCGATTCGTTTGATAAGCTCGATGATGAGGAGTCATGAAGTTGTGACTCTGTTACAGATTTTCATGTTTTAATCAGAGTACTGATGTTTGACACCAGTGACATTGACATATTGTGGGTAAAACATATGACATATTGACATATTGGAAGAGAAAGCCGTGCAGTATTCTGCCTGAATGGTATTTGGTCTCCTAATTGCTAGTGTGAAAACCTAAAATTGTAGCCAATTTATAGGTATGAGACCACAATTTCTTTTCTTTTTCTTTCTTTCTTTCTTTTTTTTTTATTTTTGCTTGAATCCACTGACTAACTGTGCTTCTGTGGATTTATATATCTGTGGTTCTCCATCACAGCTATACAAATCTAGTGCTTCTATAAAACAGTTGCAGCCATTGAGTTGCATGCAGTGGATATTGATGAATTTCTGTTGACTTGCTGTATGTATTGTCTATGCTTGTTGACTGCATGTGTGTGCAATCTGTGCTTCTAAGTGTGTGCATGCATGATTTGCTGATTACGTTCAGGTTTCTGACCTTTAGGTTGCAATTAAGTTATATATATTTTTTATGTATGTATGTTATGCATTTCAATGAGGTGCATACATGAGCACAATGAAAAGAGTTGATGGTTGTCAGTGGAGGGAGTGAATGAGGATGGCTGAGAGCTAGCAATGCTGCCTGGCCTGAGCGCTAACACCCACGCTGTCTGTAGGCTCTACTCTCTTCTCCTAAGCTTTGAGGTACAGGAATGTGGAAACGTTGCCGTAGTAAGACTGCATATGAATGAGTGTGTACTACTGTATCTCTGAGCCAAGTCCTCTGTCCTACACGTCCGTCTTGTTTTTAATGAAAGCTTAAAGTCCAGGACGGCTGCTAGAGGTGGATACATCCACTGCCTTCATTTCACATGTGCGATGGAGAGGGAGAAAGAGAGTAGTGGATAGGGGGTGGAGGGGTGTATGGAGGACGTGGGGGTTGCAGGGTTGTTGTAATGAATGTACTGCAGTTAAAAAGAATTCTGTGTCACTTCCCGGGAGAGAGGGAAATAAAGGTGGTGGCGGGGGAGAGGGAGATGTGGGAGGAGATGTTGGGAAATAGGATGTGTTGTGTTGATGGAGCTGAGTTCTTCGCAGCCAGACGAACTCTCCTCCCATTCTAGTGTTTGCGTGCATTTGTGTGTATGAGTGTGTACGTGTGCATGTGCATATATGTGTGCTACTGGGGTGCAGAACGAAATCAAGAAAGAAGGCATGTGAATGCCCCACAGCCTACAAGCATACCACCCACACGTTTTACCCACATGTATTAGACCCATACATATGCATACTTCTCCCCTTTCTCCTCATCTGCCTTTCTTTCCATTTTCCCCCTCTGCTTTCTCACCTCCATCCATGCACAGAGACACACAATCTTTCACCAACACACACACACACAAAAAGCTGGTTTACACAGGGGCAATCTCTGTCATTGCTCCTCATAGATGCCTCAAGAGGGTGCATCGTTATTTGCTACCAGCCCTGATCAAATAAAATGGAACAAAGAGAGCACACTCTGCCACACACAAATTTATATAACACATACAGTCCTGTTTGCAAAACTATGACTGAAAAAAAAGAGAATGGTGCCACCCAGCCACCCACTCGCTGTGTGTAAAATGTCACTCACACTGCACACACTTGAGTGTTTCCCCTTGAGTTGAACAGTAAATCCCAACATATGTATTGCATCACACATTGCTATAGTATCAGACGAGATAATCAGAGTCTCCAAGCTACTCTCTTCTTAGGCTGGATGTGGCTGCAGAGATGGATGAGGATAGGCAGAGAGAGAAAGCAGTTTAACTATGCATAAGCCATATCTGCTGGCAATTGTTGTTGCTTTAAAAAAAAAAAGGCATAGTGCATACAACAAGAAGAACCAGACAGAGAAAAAAAATCAGTGATGGAGGGTGAAGGGGAAGGAAGGGAGGGCACCAAAGAATAGAGAAAGGAGGGTCCTGCCGAACAGTACTGCCAAAATCGAGGTCAATTGTGATGAAAATGGCCGTTCACATGACCACAATAGCGGCTGAGTGACAGCACTAAAGCAGCATGGACGGGCTTATCCTGATCACTCAGGGCCTTGACTGGGGAAATCACAATACCCTGGAGATCTGTCCTTTTTGGGCTTGGAGGATCACAGAGCGCCCACGGTCCCAAGCTTTGGCCCTGAAATGTCCCCAACATTACCATATCAATGCTGCCCCGGCTATTCCGCCAAGGACCAGGGCGGCTAGTGATAGTGCCTCCCCGGTTAGCATCATCCTATGCCTTCACAAGACTATTCAGCAGGGTGTCAATGCTAACTCAATACCAAGTGTGAATGGGAAGAAGTGTAAGCTCACCCCTGTAGCGTGAACCCATGTCTGCTGTGCATTCAGGCCAATGTTGGCGTGTATATGATGCATTTTCACACATGCACTGCAGCCCTAAGATTCTCTAGACATTACCGGGTGGAGCTGTGTGTGTGTGTTAGATCCGACTTTAAACAGACTTCAGCCTGCCAGCTCCCCAGTACAAAGTCTGTGTGTACAATAGCGCTCATGTGGGAGCAGTGCAGGTAATTGTCGGCTGAATTCACAGCAAGTGAGGGGGCGTCTTGTGTGCTGCCTCCTGCACACAGTGCCTAGACGCCACCCCTCGCCCAAGTTAAATTTAATATTTCAGTAGTGAGAACGTGCTTTGTGTTGTGTGCTACATATGAGAAAGGGCAACGTTGGACAATACTTTGACGTGACTCTCTTGATGTTCTCTGGAGTTAACGTATTAAAATGGCTCTTTCTTTCTAGTCTGATCTCATTGCCCAACTGTATTTTTCATATTTCAAGTTTTTCTTATATTCTTGGGCTGAATATTTAACTTTTTGGGTGCCAACTGATATGTGTCCATTGGCAGAGTTTTTTTAACTCTTGAAAAGTCCAAAGGCTGGCATCCAGTTCTTGTTCAATTCAGATTTGAATCATATTTCTGCCAGTTTTACACAAGAATGCAAAGTTCTCATCCAATATTTGAGTTTGTTTTAAAGGCAGATTTTCTTGGAAAAACACAAAACATCTCCTGAAAGTAAATCAACAAATTTGAACATTCACAATATAGTGACAACAGTGTGTGGCGCTTGGTATGTGACTCAAAGCTCCACAGCAACAGTTACACCAGGGAAAACAGTGGTTGGAGACCGCAGCACAGCCAAAATGATTGCGACCATATGCAATGAACTTGCGAGCTGGTTGCCTTTGAAATGGCTGCTTTGAAGACGGGGTACCACTTGCTGTCAGTTGCCATCTTGAAATGACCTTGATGCATCAAGACGGTAATAAAATGGCAATAAGATGGAGTCAGTCTGCTATGAGTTTGTGATTGATTGAATAGGTTCAAGTTGGCAGCTACATATGTGGTAAATAACTGCGATAAATTGGTGATAACTGGAAATCTGTTGACATCTGTTTTAAATCTGTTGCTGTCTACATACACAGAAATTCACATTAAGTACTTACATGCAGAATCCAGTCAGAACCTCATTCATGTGAAAGAGAAATTCAGAAATTCCTCCACAAACAGTGATTTAGTTGCTCCACTGACATCAATTTAACCACAAAATGAGAGGCGCTCGGCAACCTTGCTTTCAGACAACCAGAATACAAGTTAGCAACAAGACGAACCGAGTTCCCTGTTGCAAAGAGGCACAGACTCGCAGACGACTTGCACTTATTGGCGCAGACTGACTCAGATTGTAACATGTTGTCAGTCTGTCTGTGTTCATAAATTAGATGGCAAATCTTCACCAATTACTGCATTCAGTCTTATTCAGACATGACTGGTTGGAGACAGGTTGCCTTCTACCAAGGCAACCACCTTGTGATTGATGGTGGTTGCCCAGAGTTTGAGGGTGTTGTATGCCCAACCTCTGGTGACCGCAGCTACGTGGAATCAGTCAACAAAAACCAAAAAAGACAATGTAATCACCAGGCAACCATAAATTTCTTTGTAGTCAGAAAGCTGCTCTCCTATATTTACTCTAGTGTGACTGAGCCACAAATTGTTCTTGTGGTGAGATTATTCCCCCAGCTGCTATTTACAAGTCAGGGACAACCTTATTTAATAAACCAATTTGTTTTGGGGACGTGGACAAAAAAGTGTGAAACCTCCTGGGCTGCACCAGATCTTTTTATATTCAATAGTTTCAAACTGGTGATTCACTAAATTAGGTCACACTGGTCAGATTGAAGCAGTGCTTTAACTTCTGATGCCACAGTTCTAGGGAAAATGAGTAGTGCAATATCCACTCAAATGCACTTAAAACTAAAAGAGCAAGTTACTTTAGCATAACACTGGTGTGACACACCTTTCAAAAATTATAGTTCAGGAGATTATGCAATCTTTTCATTTTTGTCTGCCGTGCCTTTGCAAATGTTTCATTTATTTATACGTGCATACATGGACTCGATTCAGCAGTATTCATATTAAGAATCTCTAGTCTCTGGTGCCCATGAAAAAAGTTTAAACTCAGTGAAGGTGGCTCTCGCAATACAAAGTGATGCTTGAATGCAACAGAATAAATTCTCTGTGAGACCTTTTGGTGTGTTGTCTCTGCTCTCATCAACTTTGCTCAGTTTGCTTCAGATAGAAGATGGCTAAAGCAACGCAGTCAAGCTGGGTGTGAAAAGTGAGAGTGCATGATATGAGAGCAGGTTACAGCCTCCCTGTGTTCTGAGGATATTATATCACATGACACTCACAGTATATGGCCTTTTATATCATTATAATGGAATTAGAGATAATAGTCAGTAAGAGTACAAGCCACAATGTAGTGTTAACCTGATTATTACGCAACAGGGAGGAAATGGATAATCTTGAGAAGAAGGGTTAGTTTTTAAACTACGTGAAGAAGGCACGGAGTGTGAGAGGGAGAGAGCGAGGAAGTAAGTAAGCAAGGAGGAAATCGATGAAAGAAAAGAAGAGGATGGGAATCTAAAAGGGCAATAAAGAGGGAAAGAGGAGGAAGACAGGTGAGATATTGGCCGCAGACTTCTTGTTTTGTCGTTGGAAATCAGAGCCACGGGGCAGGACACTGTTTGATTTGGTGTTCTTGTTTAATCTGTCAGTCAACACGTTCACAGAGACGCACACGCTCACACACATACACGAGAAATAGCCTCCAGTCTGTTACTGAGTATTGGCAGAGAGCTGAGAGGTTATCATGCGTCGTCAGGTGCCAGACCGACTCTTGGTAGCAGGTTTGTCATTTGTAATTAGAGAGAAAAGGAGAGTTGGCTTGTTTTTTTCCTCCCTCTCTCTCCTCTGTTCTCTGGCTGAAGGCTGTCTCTTGGTATCGACAGACAAGTGATGGGACAAACACACACACACACACAAATACATGCACTAAAACACATTTGATGGGCCAAGTTTGATTCCATTAAGTGGAGTTTGTCAGTTAGTCAGTGAAGTTTTGGGGGTGAATGCTGATGGCCCGACAGTGAATTCCACACAGATAAACAGGATCTGAAGCAGCCTGTTCAGACGCTCACAACATTGAGGGCGACTGAGCGGTGGCAGGCCTAACTATGACTATTTTATGTCAGTCACATACACACACACACAGACACATGCACACTCACACACAGCCTATGTGGTGTTGCATGTGGCTATGTGGTCACGGTCCATGCAGCTCTGAGTTCTGGTCACGGTTAAAAAGGCTTCCTTCTGGAGAGGAGGGGGAGTGGAGTCTTAAGACGGGGTAGTATGTGGGGTGGAGGAGGGAGTAAGAGGAGTGGGAGATAATAGGAGAGGGCTAACAGTGGGGGTGGGATGAACCAAAGAGGGAGTAAAAAGGGGAAGATAGAGGCTGAAGGTGGGTTTTCTGAGTATGAAAGCCTTGCGTGCCTCCAATCCTGCGCCATTGATGTATTCTAATGCTAAGTGTGCAATGCTGGGCCTCGACTGGTCTCTGGGAGAGACGAGCCTTTGATAGGCACGACCAAGCTCTGGGACAGATCCCTTGCATGCCATTCATATGTATATCTGTGTGTGTGTGTGTGTGTGTGTGTGTATATATGTGTGTGCATGTACAAACAGTTTTTTTTTTAGCCATTTAAGTAACTGTTTTTAGGCATTTGTGTCTGTGGTAGATTGGGCTCATTTCCATATCAATGTGAGCATGTTTTAGGCTGTTTTTTAAGCATCACACACCCTAATCCCAAATTAGCCCTAGGACCAGTGGTGGTGGATGTTTTTATAATCTGTGTGTGCGCATTTGAATTTCTCACGGATGGAAGCATTTGCACAGATTGGTGTGTGGCTGCAGTGTAACAGACCACATCTGATCATGTAATTGACCATCTGCAGAAAAAGGGCAAAGTGCAGACTCTCAAAGCCAACGAGCTCTCCCCAGCCCTTGCTAGAAGTATGTGCGTGCAACATGACACTTGCATGCCCCTGTTTGTGTGTCTGTTGTGGTGTGTTTTTGTTCGGATCGCTTTGTTTGCCATGTGTTCCGGTCTCCGGCTGATTATAGCGTGAAATTCCAACCGTATTGTATAGCAATGGGGAGTTTCACATGTGGACAGACACACACAAACAAGAGCACACGCACGATAACACACCAAAGCGAGAAGTCAGAGAGGCCTGTTAATGACTGTCAGGGACAGAAAGGGAGTAGGACTGTGGTGGTGTCAGGGCTTTGTGATAGATGCTGGTTGTTAAATGCCTTGCTCACAGGTTTATTTTTATGAAAGAAAGTGACTATCAGATTCAGCAAGATTGATGCCATTCCTTTCTTTTTTCTCACTTTTACACACAGACACACACACACTCATGCTTGGGTCTTAGCCCACTCACCAAGCCCAGAAGAGTCTCTCCCATCAGCGACCCTACTTCCACTTGAGCCCTTTGGCTTTTCACCCCTTTCCTACTCAGATTTGTTCTTCTACTTCAACCTCCTCTCATGCTTGTTCATCTTACTTCACCTCCTCTCACCTGCTACTTCATGGGCTGCTGTGCTCACGCCCCCGTGCGTGTAAGCATATATGTGTTTTTGCTAGAGATAGGCAGGGGGGTGCGTCAAAGGGTGTTCGCCTTTATACTTTCATAGCCTTTCTTTCTACTCAGGAAGATGATGGATGTTTCAAAACAGAGCGAAACTTGAATATCAGTGCCAGCCACTGATGCTGCGTTCACCTTGTGTGTATGCCTGTGTGTGTGTGTGTGTGTGTGCGACTGTGCTCAGAGGCACTGGAGGTTATTTGATCTCATTGTGTTGTTGGAGAGGAGGCTGCTCCCATGCTTTATGACCGGCGCTGTAGGGAGATATTCAGGTTCACCTGCCTCTCCTCAACAATCCATCATCCCTCTTTCAGCAGACAAACGTGCTCCACTCATCTTATTACTTCCTCTCACACTCTCAGAAACATTTAAGACTTTCTCTCGCTAACTTGCACTTACATGCGCTTTAATGTATGCACATGCTCTCGGTGTCTCTCCAGTTTGCTGACAGAAGTTGATAGAAATGAGTAAAACTGTCTGTGTGCCTTTGTGGTGACTGACGGCGTGCGCGTGTGCGCGTTGTATTTTGATAATGTTTCTGCAAGTGATTATAAGTTGTTGCCGTGTGAAAGCAATGCAGCTCCTTCGTTAAGATGTTAAGTGTGTGGTAAACTGAATAAGGGCGACGACTCAGCTAATGACTGTTTCTGCACACTTCATCAGATTGCTCGCCTGCAATATTGCCTCATATCACTCTCTGGCACCATTGGCGCTTAATAGTGTGTGTACGTTTGATAGTGTTTGTGTGTGTGTGTGTTTGTGTGTCTGATCACGATGTATATTGCTTTGTAGAGCCATTACAGTTTAATAGGCATAGTAGAATGTGCTGTGCGTTAATGCTCCGGCAACATGAAGTAATGATACAATAAAACAATTAAACATGGTGGAGGAGAATTACTTTTTAAACAAGCCGCACCTAGAGGCAATTTGGACCGCGATGAAAGAAACAAAAAAAGTACAGATCAGGCTTATTAAGAGAAGAGGATGAGCGCTTACTCTTCTTTTCTCTTCATTGACTTAAAACTGTCAATATGACTGTAAATCTGCTGATTCATAGTAGGGATGTTCCTAAACAAGAAGAAAAAAAAAGACTGACTAGTCTACAACTAAGAAACACTCAGATATCAAGGTAAATTTTAGGAATGTTTAGGACTGTTTAATGGACAATGTCAAAAACTGTCTAAACAAGGGCATTTGAAACAACTGATCGCATTCTTTCATAATGCTGCTTAACTGTGTTAACTGTGTTATGTAAAAATGTCAGGCCAAGATTAACAGTTATAGCATTTTTCTATAATGATGTCAGGGCTGCAGATCTGCCTGGTGACAGGCATTTAGGACAACCACTTACCGGCACTGGGCATTAATTAAAATCATAACAATTAGGTTAACCAACTAGTGCCTGGTACCGACTAGTGACAATAGCGACGATTAGTCGTCTAGTCCCTAATTAATAGATGGATGAATCAGAGAGAAATTCTCTTCAGAGGGAAGTGATTTCTAAGTAATTATGGGCCCATTAGTTTTCCAACTTAGAGCTATTGCTTTAATCAATCAGTCTCTCTCTCTCTTTTTTATTTAGTAAGAAAATTATTCAGAAAATTAGAAGAAAAAATTATGCAGAGCCAAAATCCTTTACCTGTTTATGCATTTTTTTCTAATAAAATGTCCAGAATTTTAATACGTTCAGTTTATAAGGATGAAAATGAGAAGCAAGCTAATTTAATAAGCTGGATGCAGCAAATGTTTTGCAAACGTTCGCTTGGTAAATTACTTAAATAATGGCTTGATATGTAAATTGTGAGCATTTTTTTTTGCCATTCGTACAAGCCAGATACTCTCAGTGGTAAAAATAATTGCAACACTTCCCCAGCTGCTACATTATATTGTAAGATATACACATAAAAAGCTGTTATTGCCGTTCCCTTTGAAGCTTGCAAGTTTGCCTGTTTTCTGTATGGGTTTCTTTTGGGTGCCCTGGTTTGCTCCAGCAGTACAAAATCAGGTGTTTTATATAAACCAGTACTTTAACTACAGTCCAGGATGTATTCAGTTTTCCTTTCAATTCGTGGATGCATAAAGTGAAAAAAATATTTTCCAGTACTTTCAGCTTATAAATTGAACTATGTTTGGGAAAACATCTCATTTCTCATGGAAGAATTTCCTTAAAATCAAGATCCATACTGCTATATATTGTTGTCACAATACCAGAAAATACTAATTACTTCATATCATTTTTGATATGATGGAGAGACACCCCCCCCCCAAAAAAAAAAAAAAAAAAAAATTTAAGAGTCATTATTTTTTTTTTATAAAGATTAAAGCAAAACAAACAACATCAATTACATTGATATATTTATAAGTTGTCTGATCATAAATTTAAGGTGTGTATATGTAAGGCAGGTGTTCTAAAAGTGCAAAGAAACAAAAGTCAATATTTTCACTGTGTTTCTGGTGACTTGCCTCTATAGCTTATTGCTTATCAAATGGAGCTGGTAAGATAGACTGCCACTGTTTTTGTCTAGTTGCTGGTAGACCTTTCTCAGCTTCAGTGTGAGCCTTTAAGAGAAACACAAATAATTAGCTAAGGTAGCCACTAGCTGCTACCTTAGTGATGGCTGATTTGGCTGTCGTGATTACTAAGTGGCTCACGCTAGTGTGTATCGGACAGGTTAACATTCGATACCTGTTCAATACTTCAGTGTAGTTGAAACAGGAGCTTTACTGGCCTCTTGAAATTCCCCACAGAGTTGTTCAGCTCCTTCACCTGCGATTGAAAGGTGGGGCTTTGTGCCTGCCTGTGTGGTGCTGTGTGAAGTTGTGTGTCAGCTGGAGGAGGTGAAGGCAACATTGTTGGTATCCCTACAGCTACAAGTGATTATCTAATCAGATAGTAATTTGTAGTATTCAGTACTATCTGAGTACCACTTTCTTTAACACCCCTAATATAGCATTGAAAACAAATGCCTTCACTTGATTGGATTCATCAGTTTACTTAATGAAAGTACAGTAAAACAGAAAGAACAGTTTGCTCTGCTTCGCATTTAAAACAGCACCCCTTCTTTCATACACATTTGTGTGCAGTGCAACTTTTCAGGTAGTGTGTATTTGTTTTCTTGGAGAATTTCCCAGAATTCTTCTATAGGCTGCCTTGATTGCTTTTGTCTTTTCATATAATTTCAGACTGATTCAGTGACGTGGAGATCAGGGATCTGTGGGGGCCGTAGCATCTGTTGCAGCACTCTTTGCTCATTTTGTGGCTGAAGATGGTTTTTCTGAACAGTAATTTTGCTCAGTGTGGTAACAGTACTTTCTTTGAAGCCAGCATACATCTTAGTGTCCATCTCAGTCGAGGTATTTTTACTTATTTTAAAGAAAGAAAGCTTTTTATTAACTTGGTTAAGTTAGTTTGGAAGTAAACGTTGAGATGAGATATCAAACTCGTTCCATTTTGTGTGTAATTTTGAATCACAGGATGCATAATTTCTGAGGTTAATCTGAGCGTAGATCAGTGGTGAAAGATGTCACGAACAGGCCATGAGATCTTCTTCCAAAAGATGGTGCAAACCATCAAACGGAGGGAGACCAATTACCATCAGACCTCAAACCATATTCAGTGTGGGCGACAGTCATATGTGGGAGGAGGCGAAGGCAGTGTTGTTGCTGCATAATATGTGTTTAAATGGTGATATGTTTATGTGACGCTAAGTGTAGGAGTCAGCTTGACTGTAAACTCTCTGAGTCACTGACCAGACTAAGAAACCACCGGGAAATTCTGTTGTGATTTGCCAGTTTTTATGTAGGTGTTAGTTTAAAAGTCTCTCCCTCTCGCTCATATTTTTTCTTCTTCTTCGCTTTTCTCTCTTTTTCCTCTCACACGTGTCTTTATGTAGTCGTTTATTGGGATCTGTTGAGAATTAGAGATCGAAAACCCATTTACAGAGGTTACCCACCTAAAGTCAGCCTATTTGTCTCCTGTGAAATCGAAACTTTACCCTCTGCCTCTTGCTTCCTTTCTCTTTCCCCACCCTTTGAAGCTGCCTTTCTCTCAACCTCTCTCTCTCCTGTGTGTGTGTGTGTGTGGGGGGGGGGGGGGGGGGGGGGGGGGGGGGGGTCAAAGCTCCACAATGGAAGTGATAAGAGGAGAGATAAGATGATTGGGAAGAAATGAGGGAATTTCTTAAAGATATAGGGATGGACAGAAAGGTCGTTATTGAGGAATAAAATGGAGACAGGGTGTTGGGGTGATGCCACGTGTGGGATGGGATGAAAGCTTTTTTTTGTCCATGCAAAACAAGTGAAGTCAGACTTTTTTAAAGTATATAATATAAATATATATTTCAGCATAATGGCAAAACTTGACCAATTTATCATTGTAAGGCATGCATTAAGAATTGTAGAACTATGTTGGGTAAAAATCTATGTTTTTTTATATAGTGAGTAATAGTTACTGATTAATACTTAATACTTAATCTGTAATACCATGTTAGTGCCTTAAAAATTCCCCAAAAGGAAGCTGTCAATGCTAAAAACAAAATGTTTCATACATCTGAAATGCTGTACTATGGCATGCTGTTAGATAGATAGTTTAATTAAATACAGCTGTCTGGACTAAAATAGTGTAGCAACTGATAAAATTGTACTATAGGAATGTTGTAACACTGTCACTGAATATTTCTGAATTAAATTTTATGATTAAATTGTAAAAAGAACCTGACATTCGACTGCTGAAACTGGATTTAAAAAAAAGTCCTCGAGTACAAAGAGGCGTCCTGTTTTTAGGATCATATAATAATGTTTAGCCTATAGAACAATAAAATCGTTTTAAACAATCAAGTTGTGTCTAAGAATCTTTATTTATTACTGATGCACATCAGGGAAATCAGAAAAGTTTTAGGATCATGTATAAAATCTTGTAGAACAATAAAAATGTTTCACTGTTTGCAGTCAACAGGAAAAAAAATCCAAGAATAAAGTTGCTTATAAGAATCTTTAATTATTACAGATGCACATCAGGGAAACACAAAGACTTTAGATGGTAGTGAAAATCTTAAACCCACTTAATATCTCCACTGATGTGTGAGGAATGGTGATGCTATTCTTCAGACAATTGGTCCATAGGCAGCGATTTCATACCTGTTGACCTCTTACCTTGAACGTAACCTGCTTCAGAGCAGGTCAGGTTTAAGTTACTTTGTGTAAGTTACTGTGGCAGTATACTCTGGCAAGAGGTGACCCACCATTGTAACAAAGAAAACCCGGGGTTAACTCTGAAGTTATCTGGATAAGACAAAATCCCACTTTGTAGTACAGGCCTAAGACAATAAACCGATGAAAAACCCTAAAAGTGCCATAGACGAGAACCACAAACTGTTACTTTAATTGTTCACAATACAAGCCAGCAATCTGAACTTTGAGTAACTAACCATTTTAAATAAATACCTATACTGTACTAGTACAGAGTTTCCACCAGAAATGTTTGTAACCCTGGCGGGTTTCACCCAGCAGAAGGGTGAATGTACACCTGAGAGTTCATTCACAGTCTATACCAATGCGTTTTTCTTTTTCTTCTTTTCTTTAAAAGTTCTCTCTTTTTAAAGCTGACAGAG
Source organism: Archocentrus centrarchus (assembly GCF_007364275.1). Lineage (NCBI taxonomy): Eukaryota > Metazoa > Chordata > Actinopteri > Cichliformes > Cichlidae > Archocentrus > Archocentrus centrarchus. Next base: position 24,362,939 of record NC_044361.1, read on the forward strand.
GGTCAGCTTAGGCCTTGTTTCTGGAATGTGTAACCTCTTCCACCCCTCCAGCTCCGTCCTGTATTAACATTTACAGAAATTTGTTCCAGAGTCAACAAATATAAATTGTTTCAATACGTAATTATAAATGACTTCGTTCAGCCATGACACGTATGTCAAGGTTTTAATGTATCTAGTTTCTGTTATTAGTGAAATGCGGTTAAATAGAAGGTCACGAGGCAGGAGAACAAAGTGTTAGCTTGAAAACCATGTGGAATATGAAGCCGTGTTTTAAGGATGAACCATGTTTAAATATTTGACACTCTGTACCAACAGTGACAGTGAAACACCATTATGTCACGGCAAACAAAAAAGACAACAAAGATGACGAGACTGAGCTGGCAAAATTTTAGAACGGAGCAGTAAATGCAGATGGACAGAGGAATATATCTGTGACAAGATGGTCGTGGTTAAAGTGACTGTGACAGAGAGAGAGAGGGAAAAAAAGATGGGTTAGGCTGGTGGAAGTGTGAGATGGGGTGTTTTTAGATAAAATCCAAGAGGCAGTTTAAGATATTTATAGTAAAATAGTGCACAGACTGATAAAATTGTACTTTAGGAACACTGTATATGATCAAATTTTAGAAAGAACCTGGCATTTGACTGTAAAAATTCATATTTTTGGAGTAAAAAAGCAGCACTAATGGCAGTTTTCTGTCTCCTGAGTGGAACAGATTATAAATAAATAAATAAACAGATCATAAAGCTTCCATCGGAAAAGTTGGCAGAGCTGGGTGCTGCTGGGACTCTGTTTCACTGGTTCTTTTCTTACATTTTTTTTTTTTTTTAAAGATTTAAGTGTTTCAGGATCTTTTTATATGTGTAAAGGCAGTAACAGTAGGCTAAAGATATGCATAAGGTATCTTAAATGTAGAATCATATGATGCTTAGGTCTGGCTAAGCTGTACTACGAAGAGAGTTCAGCTTACCCAGGATATCTTTCTGTTTCCTGGCTTCACTTACCCTAACACTGGCAATCAGGATAAACAGTCACACAAAGATTGCTATCAACTTGATAAGTTAACCCAGGGCTCCCCCCCCCGTGTGTTCACATGAAAGACGTAGGGTTGGCAGCATCTGACCAATCACAATATGGATACGTGCACTGGCAGCAGAGCAGCTGATTTTACAAAGAAAGATAAAACTATACTACAGGAAAAATATGAAGAGGTTACACTCACAATACAGACTCAAAGCAACACAGCTGCTGCAGACAAGGTAGCAGTATGAGGAGAGTGTGTGTGAGGAAAAGTGTCGTATTAAAAGTGCTGTACGAATGTGTGTGTGTGCTTTAAACACTTTAGTCAGACTGGAAGAGCCAAAAGACAAGTCAATATCACAACTCTGGCATTAAGATACGGGAAGATCTGATTAATTCTTCTAGAGTCTATCAATAAACTAGTGTTTAAAAGACAGTGTTAGTTTTTACTCTCTCAGCTGCGGTGTTGTTTAACAGTCTGAGAGTAAAGAATAAGTCTAAAAATGGAATTCAAACAGGTTTGATAAAAGACCTGTAAGTACGTAGTGGTTTCCTGTTTTAGGATCATTTATTAATACTTAGCCTGTTGAACAATAACATTATTGTTGTTTGCTGCTTCTAAGAATGTTTTTTTTTTTAAATTATTATTTATGCACATCATCCAGGAATGGGTACTTTATTTTCTTAAAATTGGTTGGTCCATAGGGAGTGATTTCATACTTTGAACATAACCTGCTCTGAAGGTTCGCAAGTTAGCATGGCGTTATATCCTAATAAGAAGTGAACCACCCTGTAGAACAGAAAAGCTCTGGGGTTAACACTGAGGCTACCTGGATAAGACAAAATCCTGCTTTGCAGTACAGGCCTAAGGCGGTTCTCCAGGCTTGCAGTTTACTGGTGGAAACCCTAAAAGTACGATAGGCAGGAATTACAAACTGTTACTTTAATTGATCCAAAATGAAATTGAGTGGCTAATTGAACAACAGACATATGATAATGATGGCATAGAGTTCACAATCCAAACCAGCAGTTTGAACTCTGAGTAACTGCCCTTTTTAAATAAATGCAGCTATTCCAGCACAGGGTTTCCACCAGACGTCCCTGCACTGAAGCCTGTCGAGGGGTCAGCTCAGGCCTTGTTTCAGGAATGTAACTTCCTCCACACCTTCAGCTCCGTCCTGTATTAACATTTAGTTGTACCTGAGGTGGGTGAGGGTTTTTTGTGGTGAAGCAGAACAGTGACACAGTGTATATTAGGCTTACAGAAATTTGTTCCAGAGTCAACAAATATAAATTGTTTCAATATGTTGTTATGCATGGCGTGATTCAGTCATGACACGTGTGTCAAGGTTTTAATGTATCTAGTTTCTGTTAATAGTGAAATAAAATGTAATTAAATAGAAGGTCACGAGGCAGGAGAACAAAGCACTACCTTGAAAACCATGTGGAATATAAAGCCATGTTTATTTAAATATTTGACATTCTGTATCAACAGTGACGGTGAATCACCATTATGTCAACGCCAGAACGACAAGACTGACCTGACAAGATTTTAGAAAGGAGCAGTAAACGCAGATGCAAACGGACAAAAAAATAAATAAACAAAAACCCAAACTGTGCTTTCAGATATATCTGCAATAGTGTGGTCATGGCTAAAGTGAATGTGAAACAGAAAGAGATAGAAAAAGATGGGTTAGAGTGGCGAGCGTGTGTTATTTAATGATGCGTGGTGGTTCGAGGGGAGGGCGGTTTGTGGATTTATGGTGAGAAATGGCGTGGTGTGAGTGTGAGAAAAGAGAGGAGAGCGCAGAGTGATGGAAAACAGGATTAGATAGACAACGCCGCGGGGAAGTGGTTTGGGCCCGTAGCGAGGAGAACTGTGCGAGTAAAGTGACAGAGAGAGCCAGTGTATGAAAGTGAAAGAGAGAGAGTGTTTGTATGTTGGTGGGAGACATAGAGGGGAAACAGAGTAGAAGCATAAATGAGTCAAGGTAGGAAATCAGAGTGGATAACCAAGAGCTGGCTGAAGGAGGACTAAGGAGATGTTTTGGGGAAGAGGAGAGAGCGGCTGTAAAAGGAGAGGAAGATGGAGGAGGGAGAGAGAAAGTCAGCGTAACTGTAACAGAGTCTGACACAAAGCTCTGACCTAAGCTAATAGCCTGTCTATTAATATCTCCCGCTAATGACTGCCACTCCCTGTCACAGAGTGACAGAAATCCTTGTCCTAATCCTTGTTCATCAGTTTTTAACTTTTACTTCCTGAATAATGATCCTAATAAATTCTTTAAATATGGAGAGCAGAGTGACCTCCTGTGTGATATTTTATAATGACACTGCTGCAGTATCCCGGCTGTGGGTGTAAAGGAAGGCTGCTTGTTTGAAACTCTAGATTTATGTAGGAGGGGATAGGGATTGAGTAACAATTACTGTTAATGAAAACAGCACCATGTGTGACTTTTTTTTCAAGCTAAATTAACAAGGGTGTAGCTCACTTTCAGATAGTTGCTATTATAGGCCTCTACTGCCCAGTTGAAACTGCAGTTTTAGGGCGTTTTCACACCTGTAGTTCTTTTGAATGTGAGTCAGTTGATGAGTTTGTAAATGTGTAGCTCTTTCCCGTGGTTTGGAACAGAAAAGAAGCCAAGCAAACTCCAAGCAAATCACGATGTGTTACGAAAAGCCACGAGGACGTTCAGTCCGCTTTATTGGCCAGATGAGGGGTGGGAGCAGCAGAAGTAAAAACCGGAAGAAGGTGCTGTGCTCCGGACTAGTGGATAACATGGAGAATTTACATTCATCTTACAGCTACTTGCTGCAGTTTGTGGGCTCTGCACATCTATGGTACTCTGCCACATCCCAAAGTGCAACGCACACTCTGCTCAAGCTTGCTAGTTGGGTCATATCGATGTCAGATCACATTCTCACTATAAATGAAGTAGAGCAGTAGAGATAATGAGTAGAGTTTGTTTGGAACTGGACTGAGACCACCTTCTTCAAAGGGGTTTCGGTGTGGTCGTTTTGGTGCGTGGATCACTGGATCATCGTGTTCACATCTGCACTAATGAACTACACCAAGGGATAAACTGGATACAATTGAACTTGCTATTTTATGGCTCTTCATTGTGGGATAGTACTCACTACTGTCTTTGCTACCACCTGAGATGAATATCCAAGTGAGCCGAGAAGCTGCTAAAACATAAAACCTGTTGGTTAGTGAAGTTTCAGCGTGAAGTCTGGAGCAAAGTATTTTGGTCATTTTGAAATTGGCAGTGACAACCAAGGTGTGGTCCTGACTGAGAAAAATGAGTGACAGCGCATGCTTGTACAATACTTAATCAATCATAAAGCATACCTCCTCAAAGCATAATCAGCTTTATCCTCCTTTTTAATTCTAATGGAGACCATCAGTTACAGTACTGTTGTGATTAATAGGTCTTGAAACTGGTACATCGGACCATAAACTCGTCAGATAAGTGTTCAGGGAAGTCAAAAAGTAACGGTAGCAAAGGGTCATTTTCTCAAACTAAAGTCAAAGTCAAACTTTTTGTAACCAAAGGTGCTGCCCTCTGCTGGCCATTAGATATAATTCATGTTTACAGCACTTCTGCATTGGCTTCACTTGTTAGAACCACAGATACAGCCATGCATTTTGCAAAAAGCTGCACTTTTTTTTGCTGAGCATTCTGTAAAAAAACAAACAAAACAGAAAAAGAAAAAGAAACGTCATTTTGTCAGATTGCTCTGCTTTGCATTTCTATTTATGCACTGTGAAATGAATACGGAGCAGTGCTAATGTTGGTGTAAACACACACTCTAATGTTCCTCTCACTTAACACATTCACATCAGCACAGCTATTAAAATTTCATTCTAATGTGACTGGAAATTGGTTTACTTATATTTGACATGTTTTATGTCTTCATTGTTAATTCTGTTTTAATACACTTGATTACATACATTTTTAAGTACTTCATGAAAAACCTCTCAGGCTCATTAATTTCAAACTGCAAACACTGCCGAAAACCTCAGAGCCGTCAGAGTGAAAGTAATATGTTACTGTCAATGAAAAGCTTCAGAGGTCTGCAAACAAATTTAGTTTACCTTATCATTAAAAACCTGTGACTGTGGTTTTGCCTGGCTGGCCGAGCTCTGGGGAAGCACTTTGATTGAAGAGACAGAACAAAACCCTCAGAGTCACCAGTCACATTTAGAAGATGAGAAAAAAACAAAGACAACAAATTTGACTAAAAATATTTTTTTTCTGCCTACTTTTTTCTAAATTTCTAAATATGGCGGACTTTAATTCATTTATGAATTATAGTCTAGACGAACAAAACAAGCTTCAATAAAGTGTGAATCAAGTAAAAACGGTTCCTTCTTTGTCTCAGACCTCACTTCATTTGGTAGAGGCTCTTGCCTAAATTGATCACAACTACACAAATGAAAAGCAACTGGAGTTCAAAGTGTGCAATCACCTAATCTAGAACCGTGTTAACAACGCATTAGGAAAGGATTTAAAAGCCGTTGGAAAATAGGAAAAGAATGCAGAAAATAAGAAGAAAAGCTGGAATCATTCCTTAAACATGTACTGTACCCATCGGGCTTCTCTCGGGCCATATTAGGCACACAGGGGTTAGAGATGCAGATAATACAACATTTGCAAATAATTTTTCTACACTAATAGCTCCATATTTCTCAATGACCTGCAGTGGACAGAGTACACTTTCTAAGTTAGGTGGTATTTGACTTTCTGAGTAATGATGTAGTCAACAAATGGATGTTTTTTTCCCCCTTTGTCATTAAAGTTTGTCAATAAAGTACATTTTTATATCAAATTGTGAACTTGCACATCACTCACTGAAGAATTTCATTATAATCAGTGAAAAGGACAATGCTAACTAGCCTTAAAATCATCCCTTTAAAAGCCTTTATTTATCTTCCTTCCTATCATTACCCAGTCCCCGCCGGCTTGTCTTCTTGGCTTTTTTCAAATCCCTAGTTTTTGCCTCCTAACAGTCTCTTGCATCCCTTCCTTGCACCTTCTGCCTGCTCATATGGCCAGGAAGAGATGTAATGCCGCAAACAAGTCTGTGCAACACATACAGATTTTGTTAAGTGGGAGGTCTTTGCTTAGTCAAGCATCTTTGTTTATGTCACACGTTCCAATTAAAGACGTCTGCATCCTGGAAAGCTTTACTCTTTTGACAACAGGCGGAAATATTGTAGATAAGGGTAGATCCTGATATTTTCTGTAAACAAGCTAGAGAATGGTGTGCGGCAGACATGAAGCTCCTCTTCCTTCATCTCCTCTCTCAATCCAGACCGCCTGGCTGCCTGTCTGTCTCCTTCCATTTCTTCATTGTTTCGCTGCCTTGAAATATCTCCCTGTTTTTCGGACCCTTGACACATACACACATACATAGACAAATACACACAAAAAAAAGTAAGCATGAGACAAAACACACACTCGAATGTTTTGCTGCTTCTCTGCCTGCCCCATTTTGCTCCTTTCACACAGCAGTTATGTAAAGATGGGACTAATGTGTTATCACTGCGCCAACACAATGCAAAACACCATACATCGAGTAACAGTGTTATTTCACCGTTAAGCGGTGCATTTAACCCTCCGTAATGGATGGCGATGGGGAGCATTGAGACGTATTAACAACATAATACAGGCGCAAATACACCGGCGTGAGGCACGATGCAGATTGCTCCTCACTCTCCGCCACAGCCGCGCAGAGAGAGAGAGACCCTTGCAGTGAGTGGGGGAGGAAGGGAGAAGATGGTGAGGCAGCGAATAGGTTTAAACAAGTTGAGATAAAGAGAGGAGAGAGAGACAAGAGGGTAATAAAGGACAGGCAGAGACATAAAAGCTGACACTGCACATCTATACTCAGTGGGAGGTCCAAAGTGTTGTGTGCTTCGTGCGCCTCTGAAGTTTCTTTGTCTCATTTAGTGTTTATGAATGTGCTGCTGATGGGTGTGTTTGTCCATGTGTTTGTGCATGAGAGAGAAGGAGACACACATGCTGGCTGTCTGTCTGCTGCATTCACTGGCATGCACAAGACTCAGAGACACCAGGATGACACACACACACACACATGCTACATATTAACGAACAATAGTCTGTTCGTCGGTATAGCTAGCATGACCCATTGTAACGGAGCATTGCCTCAGACAGGAGGTCACACAGACACACAGCACATTAGCCACGCATGAAGCCTCATGCCGCAAGAAACATCAGAACAGTCTTCGCCCTCCCCTTCATTTTCTTGCTGACCTCTCTGGCCTCTTGCTGTCTCTTTCCCTGTCCACCCTCACATGCTCCCTCCATCTCTTGCTCATGTGTTTCACACATCACTCACTCCTCCTTCTTTTTCACCAGTTTCACTACTACCATCTTCTGTCTCCAGCAGAATTAGCTTAAGGACTGCTTTTTTTTACCCCCCACACAAACATAAATCAGCACAAAAATATGTGCACACATCATAAACAAGGATTTAATTTGTGTGTTTATGCAAAGCCAGCATTTGCTATTCAAACTAGCCGACCACAACCAATTACAACCAATCCAATTACTGTCTACATGCAACACTTGATATCAAGAAAAGTGTGCTCAGACCTCGGCGAACAATGCGGCGATTCAAACGAGCACATGGTGGTGATTGTGTGTGCGTGGCGCTGTGTGTGCGTGTCGCCGTGCTGGCTGACCCGCAGGTTATTCCCCGGTTGGCTCGTCGTCATGTCTGATTGGCTGCCTGCCGGTTTCATCACATTGCGCCAAAGACAGAAACAGACCTTGTGGCCTCTCACCCACAGGTCTCTCTCTCTCTCAGTGTTTCTCCTCCTCTCTCTCTCTTTCTGTCTCTCTCTGTTTGTCTCTCAGTTCGACTGAGCCGAGCTTTGAGCCGAGTGTTGGCTGACTTTGGTTTTGTCTGGCAGGCCGAGCTGTGGGGAAGCACTTTGATTGAAGAGACAGAACAAAAGCTCACACTGCTATCTTTGAAGCAGCTGTCCTCATCCGCAAGACGGTCTCACAGATGATACACACATGGCAAACAAATCCACGTGAATGCACTAACCAACTCGCACGCACAAAATCACGCATACATATGGAACGGTTTACTCATGCGAGGATAGGTCAGCTGGCAGGAACACTTGTGGCACCTGTAATGTATGTAACCTCTCTCTTTATCATCCACTGTATGCAGTACAATGAATTCAGTGAATTACTAGATTTTGTTCAGCACACCAGATAACAGTAAAAATATATCTCGCTCCTCCCCACCAGCACTCTCAGATCCCTACATATTTAATTTACTGCAATTTGCAGTCACGAAAAGATAAAGATCCTTATATCACAGAGCTGAAAATCATCTCTATTCTCCCTTTTAAAAAAAAAATGTTTTCTCTACATAATATAAAGTGATTTATAATAATGTAATTAATCATGACCTGCAATTTAAAGTCTGAATGATGTTCTACATCCATCCCTCCATTGACTTAACCGCTTACTCAGTTGGAGCCTGCCCCCAGCTGATGCTGAGTGAGAGGCAGCTCACACCCTGGACAGGTCACCAGTCCATCACAGGGGTAACGCAGTGAAACAGACATTCACGCTCACGTCCCCATCGACAGCCAATCTAGAACAACCAGTTAACCCAATATGCATGTCTGTGGACTATCAGAGAAAAGTGCAAACTCAGAAAGGCCACAGCCAACCAGGGGGTTCGAACCAGGAGCCTCGTTGCTGCTAGGCAACAGTGCTAAACAATACACTGCCACGCTGCCATTGTTACATTATGGGGAAATTAACTTTTGTTTCGTTACATATTAAAAACACTCAGATATTGACGTATTTTAAAATGAAAACTCCCATATTAATATGTGAGTTTCTGATGACAAGATCACAACATTAAAGGGAGCAGTAAAAATTTAAATCATAACGGAGCTGCTGGTAATATTGCACTTTGTAATATTCATAATTGATTTAAAAGCACCTTGGGGCGACTGTGATTTGGCTCTATACAAATAAAACTGAATTGAATTTATTGCACATCCCTAACTGTCCACTTGAACGTTTCCCCTCATCATTTCTTTTTTTTCCTCTCACTACCACTCCTTTGATTTACTGTTACTCTGGGAAAAATAACGAATAAAAAAATAACGAAGAAAAGATGGGATGAGGACGTCTGTGTCGGATAGGCTGAAAAATGGAGGTGGTAGAGAGTGGAAGAAACACAGAGGGTGCCACATGGAGTTTGTTGCACATGAGCCGATGAGCGCGTTAACTCTGCCTCCGAGAGACGAACCAGGTTCAGAGTTCAGACAAGAAGAGCGAGAGCCGGCTGGCTGCTGGTAGTCTCAGCTCAGCGGTAATGATAAACATTACAGCAAACTAATGGGCGGGCGAGTCGGTCACTGCGGCCTCTGATGCCGCTTTATCTTCTTTCTTAACACCCAACGCCAGATTGCTCACAACCTCCATGGCCCCGGACAGGAATGCGCGCTAAGCAAATCGCTGACCGCATGGGCCATCAATAAAGCACGGGTTTGAGTTTCAGTCGTGCCGTGAAACGGGGGGAGGGACGGAAAGATGGAGGCAGGGAAGCAGAAGGAGGGTGCTGATGAGGGGGGGAGAGATAGAAGGATGAAGGGGTCAGTCCTGTGAGATAAGGAAGGGCAGGGAATGCGAAATGGAGTATGGAAGTGAAAACAGATGGAGATATTTTACATAGAGGCAGATAGATGGATGACAGGAGGTGCAACGAGGGGACAGGGCAGAGAGATAATTACTAAGATAGAGAAGGATGTAAACGACAGGAATGAAAAGGAAAGGGATTACAACTTTACACTACGGTGGATAGATTGGTAGTGGCACACACAGAGAGAGGGCGGACAGTGGCGCAGAAGATGAGAAGAACAGGTGATGTCAGACAGAAAAGACTGAGAAAGAAAGTGTTTGAAGGGGAATAAGGACAAAGAGTGAGGGAGAAAGTCCTTGCCAGAGGGGACAAAAACGTCAAATAGCAAACACCGTTGATTCATTTCTCGTGTGTGTGTGTGTGTGTGTGTGTGTATGTGTGTGTGTGTGTGTGTGTGTGTGTGTGTGTGTGTGTGTGTGTGTGTGTGTGTGTGTGTGTGTGTGTGTGTGTGTGTGTGTTTGTTTTTTTCTGGATGTCAGTTGTGCCTGTTTGTGTTCTTACACACATCTTCGAAGAACTATACGCACCTATGAGCACGGCATCAATCCTTAGCCTGGTGCACACATACACAACACCCTCAGTAAAGGCACAACAACGGTCTCCCAAGACATACCAGCATCTTTTCATAAAGCTGAAATTGGCTGAATCAAAGTGCTTTTTACAAGAAAGGGAGTCAGTTTGTCAAGAGAGCTCCACGGCAGCTGAGGTGAGCAGGTGGCACATCTGGTTTCAAAAGAGATATTTTTAAATCCAGAAAGGAGCAGTGTACCAATGACTTTCCCCTTTCTATTGTTGTATTCACATGCAACATTTGCATTTGGTAATATATGGGGTGTGCTGTAGTGTAACTGGAGGTGTAGTGGATCCCCAGCTAGGTAGTAAAATCTGGGAAATATATTCGTGAGTTGGGTGGAGGTATTTTGGGCATCCAGGATTCTCTCAGAGTCCTAATCAGTTTGTGAATAAACAGTCAGGTTACTATGAGTTGGAGCTCGTTAAAGTCACAAGACTTTGTGGCCTACATAAAAATTGCAAGAAGGAAAGAAGTCAAGACTTTCCGTATCAATGTCAGGTGGTATCAAGCTGAAAATTGATCTTTGCTAATTGTGCCCAGGAGCCAATTATGAGATTATTGTGTCTATTTGATTGAGTGTGAATCAGATTTTTAATAGATTTTCTTACGAATAAGATAACTAAATACAAAATAAATGAATTTAAAGAAGAAGAGAGACTGGACTGAGTTCTAAATTAAGTTGGATGCTGAGGTGAACACAGACGGACTCGCTCGTCAACAGTATGTTGCTAACGAGCTCCTGTTTGTGAGAATGCTCAGTCATGTTCTGCTGGCTGCATCAAGAAACCAGATATACTGTGTGCAAAGAACACGCACTCATGGGGATATAATTTTAGGGAGATTTCACTGGACATTGGACATTTGGTCAGAACAACCATGTTGATTCGCACTAGCTGTGGGGGAGGTTTACTTAATAAGAGTTCATACACACACACACGCAATCTTGTCTACCATGTATTGTTGCTTTGTTCTTAATAAAATGAGAGCTTTTCGCTGACTATAATGCTCTCTTTAGGCAGCGGAGTGAAGTAACTAGAGAGCAGTGCCCATTAGCAGATTGATGTTGTGCTCACCTGAGCTGACAACTTTTAGGGGAAGCTGGATGAAGGAAGGCTGACTGAAAGAGTAAAGAGATTAGATGGAAACGAAGCCCGTCTTGTAGCTGTCCTGTTTGTGTGTGCTCCCGTCTCTGTCTGCATGGATGATAGAGTATGACACTGACTTAGTGTCAGACTCCTCGCTGACATACAGTGTAGTTAAAGATTAGAGAGATGTGCAAGAAAAAGGGCTGGGATGAAAGAGGACAGATGGATAGATTTAGATACAGGGTCTTATTTTTTCTGCCCCAGTGGTAGCCTGTGTTTTCAGTAAAATTTGTGTAAATGAAAATTTACTCTCTCCCTAAATCATTTAATCAGTTTTTCTTCTTCATCACCTTCCCTTCCTGAATCCCTCCCTCTTCTTCTTCCAGGATGGTAACAGTTTCTTTGAATTTCCTCTTTATTTATGCATTTGTTCTGTCGATGTATGTGTCTGTCTGCTGGACTGTCTGTCCATGTGTCTTGTTTTTTGTTTTTTTTTTAACTCCCCGTGTGTCTCATATTAAATTTTAATTCCCTGCAGTGGAGGGCCGGAGAGCCTGACAGTGACAGAGCCTGACAGAAGTGTGGCAGAGAAAATAAAAACAGGGTGACAGCTTAGTGGGGTGGCACATGCATGTGGATGTGTGTTTGTTTATGTCATTGAGACAGCCAAGGCATTTGCTCATGTTTCTCTTTGTGAAGACTCCTTTCGCCTGTTGTTATGTTGCAGCTCTTTGTAATGTCTTTACATCAACACTAGGAATTTCATGTGAAAAATGTACACGAATCAGTGTCAAATCTCTTCCCTCGCCTAAAAGTGTTTGCTCGACTGTGTGTGTGTGTGCGTGCGCGTGCATGCTTTTCACTGTTATTGCGTGTGCACTGTCAGCAAAAAGTTGGTGCTGAAACTGATAAACCATTATGCACGACGTGGGAGTGCATGTTTGTGTGCCATTTGGTGTGTACGTCTTTGCGCGCGAGGGAGCCTGTGTGTGTTGGGTTTAATGATCTTTTTGATGGTTTTCTGTAGCGGATATTGAGACGGATGGTCCATATGCTCTTTATGGCCCATGCATATTTCATATTCCAGCAGCAAAGCAGAGCAGAGCAGAGCAGGCTTTGCTTATATGGCCAGGATGTTGCACTGGGACGTGGGCTGACTTTATGAGAGCTCATATACACATCCCACAGCTTTGTCCCCTTTGAATAAACGCTCAAGTACAAAAAAAATACAACACATTTCAGAAAGACACCAACATAGCCATAAACCTTAAAGTTGGGCATAGGCATCAGATTTTAAATGGACCCATGTGCCCACTGGCCGCATGATTAAGCATTGCTCACAGGTGCATGTTTGCATGTCAAAGGACTTAACTTTACTTAAAGTAACCAACCTGCTGTGTCTTCATATGAATAAATGCTAACTAACTTCTTTCCCGAGTATAAAACACAATAGTGATTGAACTGATACTTTTTTTTCATTTTCTCTTCTCTCTTGAGAAATACCTCTGGGCACACACAATGTGATGTTTTTATGCCTCCAGCAGCAGCTGCAGTTTGTTTTTAGAATAAAAAGATGAAGAACTCAATAGTTAGAATGAAAGAAAAGAGTGAAACCCAAAGAAGCTCATCAAAGAAAACTGTAGCAGTATTGCTGCATTTTTTTTTCTCATCAGTCTGTGCAAAAGATGTCAAGTCACAACAAAGCATGACATACACACACAAAAACATAGAAGGAAAAAAAAACTTATCCATGTTCATGATACTATTTCTTAGAAGTGTTTTGCCACTTCCCGTTTCCCATTTACTCTATTCACATGCAGGTACTGTGCATTTGTGAGCCACTTGTACACTTGCATATAACTCATACACATGTAAAGCAAAGAAAAAGGGCAGATAACCACTTCTGTCATAGGGATGGACACTAACATTTGAGGGATCTTTGAATAGTTTTTCAGGCGACAAATTTTGTTTTGTGATGGTTTATTTTCAATGCATCCTCCCACATGCATTCAGAAAAGCCCCCTTCAACAGGCACACAAACACAAGGTCCAGATGAAAGCACATTTTGCTGACTGTCACATGATGATTGGCAGTTCGCCACCACATCGAGAGGCATATCGACTTCATGAGAGAGTGGGGGGGAGAGGGAGAGGGCGGGGACGACAGATTGACAGAGGAAGACAGAAAGGGAGGAAGAGGTGTCGGAGGAGGAGTGAGCAGACGTCAAAAAGATTGAACCTGAAATGAAAAATTGAACGAGAGACGGATGGAAGGACGCTGATAAGGATGGACAGATAGAGGAGGGAGAGTAGGGCAAAACAAGTGATAGTGTGGGTGGGGGGGGCGTAGGAGGGGATGCGAGACGGATGTTGTACTGATAGACTGTCGAGTCTGACAGTCTGCTCATGTTCAGTGGAGAGAGTCAGCCACATCATCAGACAACGACACCAACACCCGCAAACATGCGCACAGAGATGCACGATAAGCTTATAAAATCAACATGATCTAAGGCTTCATGTTCATAATCCTACACTATCAGTTTCACTCAAACTGCACTTCACAGTGTATTTGCATTATCATGGCAAACGAGGCCAGCATGTGTGTGCCTTCGATTATCTGAATACTGCAGGAATACTGTGCAAACTGTCCAGTTTTCCTGGTTTATTGTCCCTCAAATTAAAATAGCGTTCCTCTGAAAAGCGCTAAACCCGAGCGTGAGGATGTTTCTTGCAGCAGGCCCCATTCAGAGCTCAGCGTTGGCTCTCACTGGTAGCATTTCTCAAGCCTGGTTAGGAGGAATGATTGAGCATAGTGAAGCAAAGCGTATACAGTTGCATGAGTAACAGAGACCACCCCCTCTTCCTCGCACACACAGTTGCTGAGTGATTAAGTATACTCCCCAAACTCAAAGTTTCTGTTTCCGCACCAGTCGCTGAGTTGAGTTAAAATCTGGCATTGATAGTTTTTTTAGCTCATTTATCACCCCCAAAAAATCCTTTTGTTTCTGTTATCACTTTGGCCTGCACGCTGGAAAAGGTCTTAACGCTGAAACATCTGTGCTCCGCTTGTCTTTTATGTTCAGCTTTGATAAAAGCTAAAAATAGAAAACTCTCAAGTTCAAGTGAGGCAGAACATTGTTTTTCATTGTTATTCAGAGAGCAGTTATTTCTTTTCTCCTTTCATTGTTTTACTCCATTGATTACATCTTTCCTAAACGGGTAATTGAACTCTTACTGTTTAGATTAGCAGTGCACTTCAGTCGGCATTCTTTAATTTCAGGCCTTTTCGAGCTAGTATATACGAATATATGTAATTAATTCTCCCTGTCACAATTTATTAATAGAAATGTTCGAGCTCAATGTCATCTTCTATCTGACAAGAATACCCAGATGCATTTAAACACTTAAAGACTTCATGCTGGTGCCTGCTTGTCCAACCAAGTCTACTATGCGTCTCGCCACTTTGGTGTATCTTACCCTGAGAGTAACAAAGCTTTTAATTGCCTTTAAAATGTGCTTGTTCTGTTTCGAGCCTCGCTGCTTTGTCTCTTCAGAGAAAATTGAAAGGTCAGGGAGGAGTTTTTGTCATTATGACATAGTACTTAGTAGGAGTGGGAATCGCATAGAAACAAATGGTATACTAATTAGGATGTTAAGTGTCATCATATCGCTAGTATCACAATGCAGGAATGCATGATACAATGCAAGGCAATAATCTAGGGCGTATGACAATATCTGTGTAACAGAAGAAGAATAACAGCACTAAAAGGCAAATAGCAGGAGTTATGTAATTATTGTGTTATTGTGCAGCTATATTATCATTAATCTTTTGTCATTTCACATAATTATCTCTCCTACTTGCCTTCCCCCGCTCTGTATGCCACCCCCCCCCCCCCCTTCTCCACCTCATGTTTGTAAATTTCTGTTAACTTTTCCCTCATATATTTTTATAAGCTCCCACCATGATGAGTCATAAAGGAGTAAATCTGGTAAGTCAGCCCGTCAGCTGCATCCATTTAGAGCCACCACATGCTAAATAGAAATGTCAATATTTAATCCAGTGCATCCATAGCAAATGAAATATATATTGCCATGTCAATACTTTGTACCCCAAGTACTTGGTAGGTTAATTGTACGTTTCTGGAAAAGTGTCCCCTTTACGCACAAGTGAAACCCTGCATGTCTCGCTGGTTATGAAGGACGCGACCGATTCAGGTTTTGCCTTGCAGCCATTAAAAACACACCCCTGCTCTCGCCGACTGCTTTTAGCCTTTATTTTTATGTTCATTTTGCAGCCGAACTGAGATGTAACAAAAGAAAATCTCCACCTAAAAACAGTGTGAAACCGAATTTGCCACAGTAATAGCTGATGATTTGTGATAATGGTAAAGAGTAATAAGTGGTACTTAATTAGCCATTAGAGACACAGAGGGGAGATGGTGGATAAAGAGGGGATGGGTTTTTGCACAAAGCAATGAACCCCAGTAGTCCACCCCCTCTCCTTTTTTTTTTTTTTTGCTACAATAGCACCATAGCAAGGGCTTCTTCTGTCGTCATGGAGACTAATGTTGAAAGCCAGCTGTGGTTTTGTCTTGGCAGCCCATTAGGCTGGAGCTCGGTTGGCACTTCTCTCTCTTCCTTCTTTTTTTCTTTCTGGCTTTGCCTTCTTTGACTTACAATGGTGAAAATATTCTCTCTGGGTTTAACTTAAGTTTTTGATATTGGCTGAGGGTCACGCAAGGATTTCAAATACTTTTGAGCCTTTGTTTCACCTAGTTTGAAGTGCTCCTTTTTCTTGCATTAGCCAAGTTGGTCCCACAGAGCCACACAGCTGGATATGGCACAGAAAAGCAGCTCGCTGAGTTTGGTTAAGTAGCTCATGCCTTCTATATGGCCAGCCCCACCCACCTTGCAGTTCAAGTAGGTTAAAACAAGTTCAAGCAGATAAAGAATTATTTGCAAATAATGCCTGGCCCGGGTCTGCTTGATGGATGGCTTTTCTTCTCATTCTACATTGTCCTTACGCCTGGCAAGCGCCGTTTCTTGCCCTGGATCCCTTATTAATGTGACTCAAGAGAGGGATCTGAGTAATGTTTTTGTTGTTGTTGAGAACCGTTTATCCCAGTGCTGGAGCTCTTTTCCCCACAGCCCTGATATTCAAGCCTCCCCGACCCAAACACATCAGTCAATGGGACACTGGTGCCGTGTGACTCGGCCAGGAAGTGGGCTGAGGCAGGCAGGGAGAGCGATTGTTATGCAGCAGATTGATCAGGTTTCACAGGACACCGCAAAACTATCAATCTGTAGGACTGTACACACGGCACGAGTGTGTGGGGGGTCAAGGCTAGCGTTGTGTGTTTGGGGCGGTGAATGCAAGAATCAATAGCTGGGTCAGAGGGTAATGTCTCACTGAGTGCTGAGTCTATACACAGCCATCAGACAGGATCACTATCAATCATGGGAGAGCTTAGGGAACATACAGTCTCTCCTCTCTGTGCGCCTCTTTGCCTCTCCTGGCCCAGTGTCTGATGGGATCACCACTGCTCATGTAAGGGCTTTAAGAACAGAGACAGAGGGAGATGTGGGGAAACAGAGGGATAGAGCAACGCAGGGAGGCTTGATGGCAGCAAGGTGACAGAATTAGAAGGAAAGATGGGTTTGTATTGGCAGACACATGGAGAGTGACACTTGGGGTTTGAGAGATAAAAGAAGCCTTAAAGTGAAGAAACTCTTTGGAGCGTAAAATAGGCTGTGTGGGTGGGATGGTGGTGAAATGGACAATAAATTAAAGCTGAAAACAAAATCAATAAACACGCAAATTAAGGTAAAGACCACAAGTCCCGGTCTTACTCACAGGTTAAACAACATTTTTCTTAATCGAAGCATTCTGTCTTTCTTCCTTCCTGGTCTTGTCATTCACGCTTTCATCCGCCACGTCTCTGATCTCCTCTGGCTCTTTTGTTTTTGTCTCATTCAGCATGTGTTTTTCGTCCTCGGCTTTTGCCATCTGGTGTTCCACGCGTTTGTTCATTTTAATTTCCTCACATTCATCCATCTGTGTCATGAGTGTTTGAACAAAAGCCACAAAAAAAGCGCATGTATGATTGATTGCAGAAACACGCATGTGGAGGAGAACATGCTTATTATTGTACATAATGGTGCGGGAGTGTGTTTGCTGAATGTGGCTCTGTGCGAGAGCGAGACGGCGCGGTTCAAAGGGCTAATAACGCCTGCCATTAGTTTTTGTGCTGCTGGGACAGTCTCTCACACTCTGTACAGTCGATATATACAGACAGAGAGTGGAAGACAACAAGGGAAAGACAGAGAGGGATAGGACAGGACAAAAAAGACGGACAAAAAGTCAAATGAGAGCTGAAAAATGAATCAAAAGAGGAAGAAGGTGTAAGAAAATGATTAAAAAAATAGTTTTTCAGCTTTTGAAAAGCTTGAAAAAAAGGGAATTGGAGAATGCTTCTCATGTGATCATGTCAGTGCTGTGTGTGTGTGTGAGGCCGCTTGGGAATAAATCCTGTTAGCTGTAATATTTTGATCAATTACCAATGATGAAACATCGCTCAGCAGGCCTGGGCTGTATGTGTGTGCTCGTGAGAGGAAGTGTGTGCTGTGGCCTTGAGAAAAGGCAGCATATTCCAGTCTGTTGGACACACTCTAGACAGCTATTGATTTTAACGGGGAGAATTTAGAAGCAGCTCGACCCGTACACCCTATCAAACACCGCTTTACACACACATTCAGGCATAGGCACACATACTGTACATGTTCTTTAACTAATCCAGCGAGATGTGATCAAGTTTATTGTCAGCCAGTATGAAATGAGATGGCATCATTTGGGCACGCATCCTCGCAACTTCTTTTTCAACATTTGTCTTGCGTGTGTCTTCTTATGTGGTACTAAACGCAGACAGAAACAGATTAGGAGAGAACAGATGAAGGTAATGAGACAAAAGAGAGAAAATAAAGAAAGGCAGAGTAGAATGACTTGGAAGAGGAGGATACACTGGGAAGGACTCCTGTCTGCCTTTGATGAGGGCCTCATTGATGCTACAGATCTCTGGGAGTCTCCATTCACCAGGGGAGCCGTTCAATTACACCTAGTACTCCGCTGGCTGATTGGAGTCCCCCCGCAACAATGTTAGCATCTCTGTAGCGAACTGAGATGGGATTAAGAAGTCTGGCCTCTGGAGGCAAGGTGGCTTTTAAGTCCTGATTGGCAATCATTTGCAACACTGCTGGACAAGTTTTAATCCAGCCCTACCTTGTGCCCATCAGCGGTGTCTCTTTTGATTTCTTTAACCTTGATTTATCTTGGCACATGGGCTTTTTGGCAGTTCCCTGAGTCCCAAACAGTAACATACACTTAAAGTCTTACAACCCAATCAGCCACCTGTGGTTTCCCACTTTTGATCAGCAAATAATTAGAAAGATTAAATTAAATGCTTCATCCATAAATCATTCCTGTGCCCACACATGCCCTGCAGATCAGGCTTTCAGAGGCCTCCGAAAACATGTTAGCATTCAGTGTGCTGAGTAACTTTGGAAAGCTGTGTTGCTGAAGCCTAACGTGCTGGTTTCATAATGATTACTCTTTAGAATCTTACAATGTTTAGTCATGATTGATGGAAGTATAAAAACAGAAAAAAAATTAGTCTCCTTTTTTTTCAATCAAATGGCTTGAAAAAATACAGCGTCACACGTCCTTTCTTAAAAAATGTACCATTACAAAGGAAAAACACATAAAGGATTTATTATTTATTATTAAAACATACATACTTAAATAAGTAAACGTTACCTCTCGTCTACTGTATATGCTACAGTATATGTTCCTTGCGGCTCTTGCCTGATGAGGATTTATTACAGTGAAATGTTGTGAAATACAAAACTATTTTCAAAGTTAGACACTGCGTGGAGTGATAGTCATTTTTATTATGGTGCAGCTGTGATGCCTTCCAGTGAACCTGGAGTTAAGAAGTTTTTATATCAAAATAATGGTTTAAACAACTGGCAAGTGGGAGAGGAGGAGACTGGGTATGGCTATAATTCAGAGAAAGTTGCAACACTTTCATTTCCATCAATC
Organism: Archocentrus centrarchus; assembly: GCF_007364275.1. Taxonomy (NCBI): domain Eukaryota; kingdom Metazoa; phylum Chordata; class Actinopteri; order Cichliformes; family Cichlidae; genus Archocentrus; species Archocentrus centrarchus. The sequence continues at coordinate 24,382,416 of NC_044361.1, forward strand.
AGGCATGATTTCGGTGTTTCCGACTTCCTTCCTGACCTCAGGTTGTAATTTTCAAAGGTGGAAGCAGCTGTTTGCGCATTTGACAGGGAAAAAATTTCTTGCAAAAAAAAAAAAAAGTATTTTTGACTAACGCTATATTTTATGGAATAGTTATTAGGGATGCGCCGATCCGATATTCAGTATCAGTATCGGGCCGATTCTGACCTAAATTTCTGGATCGGATATCGGGAAGGAATAAAAAATGCAATCCGATCCATTAAATATCACAAAAATGCTTGATGAAATGTAGGGCTGCAAGGATTCCTTGAGCAACTCGAATAATTTGATTATAAAATTGTCATGGTCCAGGGTCTGTTGGACCCTGTGTGCTTTTGGTTTGGCTTTAATTTGTCTGTTCTGGGGTTTTTCTTATGTTGTGGGGTTGGGTTATGTTTGATTTTCTAGTTTCTTGTGTTTCCCCGTGTTCAGTGTCAGGTCTGCGTCCCTGTTCCCTTGCGTCACTTCCTGTTTTATTTTGACAGTCTCGTGTTCCCTGTGCTTTGTGTTTAGTTTTGCTTCCCCTGTGTCATTAGGTTCATTTGGTTCACCTGTCGTCCCCTGTTTTCACGTGCCCTAATTCCCTGGTTTGTATTTAAGCCCTCAGTTTTCCTCTGTTCTTTTTGTTTTTTCTTTCTCCCAGGCTTCGTGAGTGTTTTTTGCCTAGGTTGAGATTTCGGGTTTTTTGTGTTTTCATGTTTTTCGTATCATTTCTGTTATTCTGCTAATAAGGCAGTTTAAGTTTAGTTCTGTCTCTTGCGTCCTGCGATTGGGTCCACCCCTTCCCAGCACACAGCCCCCTGACAAAAATATCCTCAAAGCGAATTTGTTGCTTCAATATTCCGTTTCACCCACATTAGCTGCGTTACAGTTCTCCATCGTGGTCGTCTTCTTATTCTTCTTGTGGGTTTAATGGCAGTTGGCAAACCAGCTCAGAGCTGCATTACCGCCACCTACTGGAATGGAGTGGAGAGCAAGAGTTAGGAAAAAAAAACCCAGATTCTAAAAAGTTCTCTGTCACTGTGATGGATTCCCTTTAACGCTAAGTGGATCATCACTGGCATGTTTTTCCACACCTCCACCGCTCTCTGCCATGTTTGTGTGTTGTGCTTGCTGTTCTGAGAATTTCATCTGTTTATTTTTTTCTCTACTTCAGCTCCCAGAATGGATCGCTATAACCGCAGTTTGCTAGTGAGTGCCGCCATTAGAACCAGTGATCATTCAGTACCGGAAGGACCCCTTCCACATCAAAATATTTTTTATACTTTAATCCCTGATTAGTGACTAAATATAGACCTGCAGTAGAAACGTTTTTAGGAGAATGCTCGTGAATACAAAGCATTACAAGATTACGCTCATGCAGCCCACAGTCTTTGAACAAAAACACTGATAACGCAACAGCAGCAGGCAGCTGTTTTATGTGGTCTGTCTGCACAAGCGCAAAGAGGCGGAGCCCTTATAGAGACGGTGAGCTCAGGTGGAGCTAAAGAAAATGTTTTTCTAGCATCCAAAAGAAGCTTTTTCTCCCCTGTAACCACCATTAAAACTTTACTGGGAAAGAGCTGGAGGTCCTTCATCAACCACCTGATCATCAAGTGAAGAAAAGAGAACTTTGTAGCTGCTCCATCCACCGCTGTTTGTTTCATACAGCAAAAAAACTGCAATACAGAAGTTAAAATATGCAGGTGAACTGTTAATACAAAAAAAAGTATTTCTTATCCAATTACTCAAGTAATCGATGGAATAATCAATAGAATACTCGATTGCTAAAATAATCGATATATATATGAAATTTGCAACATGCCATAAGCCAATACATCACCTTCTCACATAGGAGCAGCAGGTTTCAGGTGATAGAGCGATTGTTGTGTGAGAGACTGTTGACTTATGTAAAATGCATCCAGGCATTTAAAAACAACTTTTTTTTTCTTTTTTTTTTGCATTTTTGGCCACAGCAGCTTTTATGGGCAGTGGAGAGAGACAGGAAATGGGGGAAGGATACAGGGGAAGACACAGGGGCAAATTGGCGACGGGCCGGGACTTAAACCTGCACCACCCACACCACAACGCGGTATATGTATGTGGTCGCTGGCTTCACCACTAAGCCACCCAGGCACCCAAACAATTGTTTTTTTAAAAAAAGATCGGATTTGTATCAGTATCGGCAGATATCCAAATGTAAAATATCAGAATCGGTATCGGACATAAAAAAGTGGTATCGTGCCATCCCTAGTAGTTATATTATTACATATCTAATTATGTGTTAGATTTAACTAGTACATGCCCTCGCTAGAGCATTGTTTGGCCTGTTTGTGCTGCTGGGAAAAAAAGTTAAAGCTCACAAGAAAATAAAAAAAAAAACAAACTGTAAATCACTTTTAGAAGTGTTTCATATAGTGTGGCTTCAGCTTATCCCAGCGTGTATTACCACCTTGGTAGAATCCAAGTAAACATGGCTGAAACCGTGATGTCATTTCCACAGTCAAAGTTGGTCAAATCATTAAAGAGGTAGTAGTTTAAGAACTTGAGTTCAGAAATTCAGTGAATCACAGTTACGGAGGGAAAAAGTGTTAGGGTCATACCTGGCCTTACTCTATCTTGGCACATTAATAGTTTTGATAGCGGCAGATTATAACACCTCTAAATGACTTGGTATCTGTGTCATGTCATGGTTGTACTTTGAGAAATATCTCTAAAAATAAGACTTCCCTAATAAGGAAAAAATCAATCGGTTGACCTTTTTCATAGCAAACATTTTGTCTCGGTGTGTAAAATCATGTGACTAATGTATTAACTGTAATGATGGCTCCATAAACTTCCATAATAGTATGATGGTAAACCAGCTGATGCACAGAATAAGAATGCTAAAACTAGCATCTAATTGGAAGTGTTTATTCTTTGTTTTTTACATATGTAACATCTAACTGTAACATGTCAAACAATCTTCAGTAAAAAGGACTGTTTATTCCCAGAAATTGATGTTAGCGTATCAGTGGCTAACTTGTTACATTGTGTTTTTTTTTTAATGCCTTTTCCTTTGTTTCCATGGAGATTTTCGAGCCCGCTGCTGAAATTGAGCTATTTTAACATTTGCTACAAAGTGGTGCTCTCCCACATTTCCTGACCTGTCGTGGCAGGGTTTAATAAGCCATGAGAAAAATATACTTTAATAAGTAACAGTTTCCACCTTAGCTCCAGCACCACTGAGCTTTCACACCATGCCTTGTTTAAAATACCCTGCATTAGAATAATTGTTAAAAATGAGAACAGTTTCAGCATTTAATCACAGACTGCTGGTATAGTATAATAGTGGAAATATGCCTGGACATACACCTTACGTTATCATATAGAAGCATCACGCAGTATGCAGTATATTGACCAGTGTGCTGCTCTCATAAAGACATGGTCCGGGGTGGGGGGGGGCTCTCACTGGCCCTTTGTTTTCCACAGAGTCTTCAGTCTAACCAAGAGAGAAGAGCAGAGTGAGCCAGTCCTAAAAGCTCTTGTTACAAAAAGGAACGATTGTGCTTAGTGTCAAGTGTTTTATTGATATACAATCTTCCAACAGGCCACGCAGATCATAGGTAGATAGGGGGTAACTCTGTGGCATTCTGTTACCTGTGACTGATTTATATAGGCAACATACTCTCTCTCTCTCTCTCTCTCTCTGTGTCTCTCACTCTCTGATGTGATTTTACAGTAGTGACATTGATCCAGGCCCACTTTGATCTTGCTCTTAGCTGTTGCTCGCTCGCACTCCCTCCAGCTATCACCCTTGGCTCTCTGGTTGCTAGAGTCTGCTGTTTTTAACCCCAACTACCCCTCGTCTCGTCCTATAAACCCTCTCATCTTTCTTTTCATCCTTCCATCACTCCATCTCTCTGGTGGATCTGTATACAAGTGATCTTTTGCTCTTGGAAACCTCTGCCCGGGCCGATGAAATGTCCCACCAGGTCTCCCGACTCTCGCTGTTATCAGCCAGGTATCACTTGTAAGAGAGGAAATTAGTGGTGCCTCAACACAAAAGGGAAACTGAGGCACCAGGAGGGAGCATTCACAAGCAGCACATTCTGACTTTTCATAATCTGCTGGACTGTATCTCTGCATCTCTCTTTGTTTGGAATTTCAGGATGCATTACGATCTAATAAACTCCAGCATCATAGAGGGGAATAAAAGAAAATTCCAAAAATGAGGCTGAAGGTTTTGTGATATTTTTCTGAGTCAGAGCGAGTTTCGCTCACGATTCTTGGGGAAATCAGCTTTTAAAATTAAAATATTTATTGCTTTTTCTTTGGACTTGAAGCAGACGGCAGGAAAAAAATATGAGTGATACGTGACTGTCGCAGCTTTTTCTCACAAAAGAAAAGGATGCATTTCCACCAGATATTTCATATCCAGCCACTTTGCATGAATGATGGTCGTAAGCCTTTTAGTAACTGTCAGTTCACTTTCTGTTTAATTAATGAATTCAAAACAGGGTTTTTTATAGACAAAGTAATGCACTTCTCTGTAAACATCAGTACATTAGTACATACCACTGTGGTTAAGAACATAATGAACAAAGCATGTTAATAAAATCATACATATACTGCATATATTAACCTGAGATTCTAATGCAGTGTCACACCCATGCAATAAATTATACCTTAAAAGCTTTCTGTTTGTTTGTCGGCTGCGTTTTCTGAAGTGTTTTGTTACGTGATCGGGGCCGTAGTTGAACTGAACCGCATTATACCGAAATGTTTCTAGACTTGCCGACGCCTATGTAACGCCTAAAAATTTAAAATGCTTTGCTGCATTGGTGTGGAACTGATTGGGGTCCTTCTTCTAATATGAGAGTTTAAATTCAGAACAATGTGTACCTACCGGTACATTTAAAGCGAATACACAAACACACTGTATTTTCATTATATTGTTCTTGACGTTTACATTGTATTGTTAAAATTTTTAAAAGTACCACATTACATTTGTTACATGTGTTTTTTGCATTTTTTGGGGGGGCTTTTTTGTCTTGCATGTCATGTAATAGGTCATTATTTGATTTGGGAAAAAAAACCCACATCTTTAGCTAGCTCTTTTTTAATGCATGTGTGTAGTTTGGACTTCAGGATCATTTGGTTTAATTCAGCAGATCTTTCTGCTTATATAAGAGCAGCAGAATTATTGTGATATATGAATTAGACTGCAGGGGTGATATAATAAATTACACATACCATGCAATCCCCCCTCAACACGTTCTCTGCTCTATAATCTCATTCTGAAATTGGTCTGATTTTCTGCTTTATCCACTGCATGAAACAAAAGAATATTATGGTCTGATGCCACTTTTACATAATATTGGATTTGCTGTTCAGTCACTTGGTGGATTTTATGTGTGTACACCCGCAAAGATGTCAAGATAACAAATAAATGGCTGGCAAATCGTAGTACTATAAGCTAGGGGAAATGCCACAGAGAAATTCGCTCATTTGCACCTACTGCAAACCAAAGCAGGACATGCACAGTGCGAATCCTGTGGCACCTTTTATCTTTGAGGAGTGATTTGCTTCCAGATTACTCAAGATGCCCTGAGATGCCCTCCCCCTCATTTCTCTCACTTTCTTTTCTGTCATTATCCCTTCATCTTTCAAAACTTGCTTTTCTTTGCTATCATAAAACTCACCAATTGCCTCTTTTTGTGCACTTTTTGTCTGCTCTATCCTGCTTTCACTCCTCTTCTACTCAGTTTACATTCATGCCTCCCTGGTGGAACCGAACTCATCCCTCACTTGAGTTCTTTCTCGCTTGCTTTCCACATCTCTCTCTCTCTCTCTCTCTCTCTTTTGCATTCACTATAAATATAGTTCCCTTAAAGCATTTTCTGCATTTTTCTACCACTAATACCACAAAAAGTAAATCTCCTCTGCAGGCTATTAAGTGATGTAATGAGAGAAAGTGAGACGGGAGGATGGGAGATGAGGGAAAGAGAGTAAAGGATGAAGGCTGAACAATTAGTCTTAGGTTACTCTGAAAGAAAGATGAGAGACAAATGAAGAGCTGGGAGGGAAAGAAATGCAGGATGGATATAAAAGAGAGCAGTAAGAAATGATGGAGAGAAGGAGACATTGAGAACAGTGTTTCGATCTTCATTTAATAATTGAATAATAATCTCCGTGGAGACATGACCTAGAACTGGCAAAGAGGGAGAGAGGCAGAGTCAGGCTGAGGATGACGCACTGCTGCCCCCTTGTGATTTTATGGTGTCACCACTAAAAAACCTGAGCGAGCGAGAAAGCAAGTGTGTGTATGCACGTGCTCATTGGTGTGTGTATGATTTACAACTGCAACCTGTCTCTGTCTCACAGATACGGGCCTGTGTCTGTGATGGGGAGAAAAAGAGGGCTTTTGGATGTCAGGAAAGAACCTATTTCACTTTGTCACAGAAACTACACACACACATACATACACTCACACACACACACACACACACACACACACACACACACACACACACTCCCAGACACAGAATCAGACCTTATCTTCCTGTCAAGCCGAATCTTTTTTAGGGTTGACGCTGATATATGAGCTTTGGGGGGGAAGAAACGTTGCCGGGACGTTGACGGCTGACGTGAGTGCAACGTTGCGCTCAGGTTGATGTACGAGCAGTGGGGTTAGGGGACAACGCTGCGCTGACACCGGGAGAAGGAGCTGTGGCCCTGGGGCCTTGAGTCCATTCTGAAGAGCCAGCTCTGCATTCTTTGCATGCAGCAGTCCCGCAGCCACAAATAAACGCACTCGCACTCTTTAAGCACACAGCCACTTGCTGTTATTAATAACTCGATATCTCTGAAACAAAGATTCGTGTGACACTCGGTGATTGTTCAAGCAGAAAACATCCAAAAGACAAAATCCCGTGCAGTGATCTGAGAGGTTACGTTGCTGGTGCTGCTGCGCAGTGATGTATGTGACAGTGAGTGTTGAGGAAATGCCCAAAGCATATGTGTGTGTGCGTGTGTGTGTGTGTCTTCTGTCTATGAATGTTCTCAAAAATTAGCACTCATAATGTATACTAACATCCCTCTTCAGCTTTGTAATGGCACTGATTTCAAATGAAAATCATAAAAACCTATTTTTAAAAATGTTGTTTGTAAAGTACCAGAATTTGGATTCCCCACATAATACAACTTTTTATGCGCACACTAATTAGTCCACCTTTCCAACTATCTTTTGGCAAGATAATGAAACCCAAATTGGCCCAATGCAGCCATCACTGTGTGAATGTGGGATAAATTAAACACTGCATTAAAAAAGAATCACTTTATAAATGCAACCAACATTTAGTGCTTTCATTAAAAATCTAATGAGATATATATTCCAATACATTTTAATTGCATGAATTTTAATCTGTGCTGTTTCTCTGCTTCTCTGTTTGTTCAGTCTGCGTAGGGAGGGCTACACAATGCAGGTGAATGTCAACGACTATCTCGACATCTACTGCCCTCATTACAACGACAGCCAGCGCATGGTGAGCACCGGAGAACAGTACGTCCTCTACATGGTCAGTTATCGCGGTTACAGGAACTGTGACCCCCAGCTGGGCTTCAAGAGGTGGGAGTGTAACCGGCCTCACGCCCCGCATGCGCCCATCAAGTTCTCGGAGAAGTTCCAGCGCTACAGCGCCTTCTCGCTGGGCTATGAGTTCCACGTTGGCCAGGAGTATTACTACATCTGTGAGTGGAATCACACCTATCGGATATCTTTTTAATAAATATCTCTAGTGTAATAAATGCTCTCAAAATCTAAATAGTAAAGAACTTTGTTAATACAGAAAGCATGTCATCAACCAGGTGGAGCTCAGTGAGGCCACAGCAGAAGGCTGAAAAACACTTGTTATAATATTAAATGTATAATTTTTTTTTTAATTTTTGAATATTCAGCTCAGATTATCCAAGTAATGTCCTCAAGTAATTTGGGAATGACAAATTGCAGCCTCACATTTAATCATATCGCCCTGCAGCTCATCCATTTTGTTGATTGCTAATCAAATTAACGTGCAGCACCTTGTGCCAACAAGACACTGTTTAAATAAGGAGCTTTTAGCTGATCATAAAACAGTTCAAAAACAAATGTTACAAAACACAAACTGTATGAGTGCAGTGCTCATTTACTGCTGTATGAGGTACACATTTGTGTGTATTTGATGATACTAATGTAGGACTTAATTCTACTACTCATCTACTGTGTATACTGCACAATAACAACGTAACATCAGGCTGTTACTGTTTGAAGTCTAGATGCATGCCAATACTGAGCCAGAGGTTTAATTTGGATATTGACTTTTGATAAGAAATGAATTATTTGTATCATTAATAAGTGGATATACACACTTATGTGATCTACAGCCACACCCACTCATCACCATGGACGCACCTGTCTGAGACTACGAGTGTACGTCTGCTGCTCCACAGGTAAGGCTCCTACTTTGTGCTTGCGTAGGTGATGTTTGACCTATAAAGCTTGGATTTGTTTGCAGACTTTATCTGGACCCATCTGGCCACTCTGCCCATCTGGAAGGCACCAGGCTCCCCACGAACTCACACACACTCTGCATACACAATCTAAATACAGCCTAAAACAGGCAGAGCTATTAATACTGCTGCTGAGTTTCCTGCAGTATTTTCACTCACAGCATCCCCCCCCCACATCCCAGCTTCTCTTTTTCTTCTCTTCCCTGTCTCACTCTTCTTTCGTTTCCCCTCTCTCTCTCTCTCTCTCTCCCAGCAAAAAAAAAAAAAAAAAGGAGCAGCTCCAGCTTTGAAGGCCCTCAACCCCCTCCTGCTTCCTCTCTACTCCTCTCCCTCTCTATTTCACCCCTCCTCCCTCTCTCCCTGTCAGAATCCATTTATTGCCATGTGCGGTCAGTGGGTGGCTATGTATATGTAGTGTTATCCTCTCACTCTCCTGCCACCCTTCAATCTCTCGACCCGCTCTCACTCACTTCTCTCGCACACACACACACACACACACACGCGCGTGTGCACACACAGACTTTGATCCCTGGCCTGTCCGGTCCTTTGTAGTATTAACCTCTCCTCCCTCTTTCACCCCCACAACTCCATCACTCTCCATCCCTTTTTACACACTGACTCTCTTCAGTTTGATCTGCCTCTCCTCACATTCCCTCTTTTCCCCTCTCTCTCTCGCTCTCTATCTTTTTGTCAGGGCTTCTTGTGATATTGTGGCTTGTCAGTCTGCGTGCTTTGGGGTTTTTCAACCCTGCACCCTTGCCTCGCCACTCTATTGGATGCTTCAAGATGTCATGTTGGATGTAATTAAAATCCTTTGGTTGGGGCAGTAGTTTAACCCCTGCTGCCTGTTTTTCTGTCCAACTCAATTACTTCTCTCTCTCTGTCTCTCTCTTTCTCTCTCCCACACGTACAGCCTCTGATGTGGACGATGAGCCTGAGCCTACAGAAGGAGTCTATACGCCAGGCCTAAAAATTGATGAGCTCGGTGAGTCATGCACACAGGAAGTTGAATAAGTGTAAGGCACATCTGTCTGTTGCAGCTTGATTCATTAAAACAGCGAAAGACTCATTCTGATCACTTCAGTACCAAATCAAGGAAATCCGATTATCCGCGCTTTACAAAGTGCCTCATTAATGTTAAAGGACAGTACTTTCTTTCCTTTTTTTAAAAACAAATTCCATAAACCAACAACATATTATTCTGAAAATCTGTAAAAACAGGTCAAAAATATAGAAAAAACAATCTCCTATCACTGCTGCTTGCTGTATTTTCAGCAGCGGATTATTGCAAACATGGAAGCGACACGCTTGCATCGGATTTGTTTGCAGTTAAAAAAACGCGTACCGGAGAAGATCAGCAGCATTATCCTTTGAATGTGTCAGCAGGCTGACCGCTGATATTGATATAGATGGCAGTGCGACCGTGCAGCATCAAAAGTGGCTAACCAAGTGAAATGATATTCAGCGCAGTTAACTTCACAGCGCCAGCTGGCTTGGCAAGCTGCTGATCCTGCTAAACAACGACATGAATATTCATTTCACACATTTCATGCCGTTTTCACCCGGATGAGCAGAGAACACAGAGTTTTATGAAAATTCGCAACAAAAAGTATAAAAATTCATTCAGAAAAGCAGGGCTTGTTCAGATATCCCGTAGTTAACCCCTGCCTATAAGAAAGCGCTTCCTGTTTGTCTTTATGTTGCTCCGATTTGGAGTTATATGGAGGAATGGAGGAATTGTGCATAATGTGAAATCTGTTCTCAATAAGACTGGATCATTTTTGGCAGTGATTTAAGGGAGAAGCTGAGCAGTAAATCAATAAATGACAGACTTTGGGATCACCTATCACATGTTCATATTGTTGATTTTCAGTGTTGTGGCAACAGCACAGCAACACAGTAACAACCTGCACATCTAGCTTGGCCTACCTACCCGCCACCCATTACACAACCAGAAATGCTGGTATCAATCATAATCCTGTCTAGCTATCACGCACTCCTCCAAGGTAGCTTGTAAAATATGGCGCTGTGTTGTTGTTAATCTGCCTGCGTGCTCGTGTGTTTGTGTGAGTGCACGTTTGCGCGCGTGCACTTGCGTAAATCAGTTTGTTCTCATAATTGTCGTAAGAAAACACGTGAGTGGCTGCGGCAAATAGCTGCAGGTCATGCAAGTTTCTGTGAGATACCGCTCCCTCGCTTCTTTTTCCTCTCATCGTTCTTTCATCTTATTTCGCTCTCACTCCATCTCCTTTCTCCATGCCCTCCTCATGCTTCTGCCTTTTAATTCCCATCTTCCGTCTTTTTCCTCCGAGAGCACAAGTAGCACTGCAGTGGAGGGGAAAGCCACCTAAACTCAGTTTATTCACCTTTTGATGTGTGAAATTGAGTTTTTCCTTCATTTAATACTTTTTTCCTCCCAAAGCGATATTTATCTTAGGTTTTATGGTATTCATTAACACTATCAGAGTGATTTTAAAAAAAGCAAGAAATATTTTTCTGCCAAAATAATTTCTAGAGCTAAAAATTCCCATTTGCCACTGACCAACAATATATTACAATATGTAAAATATATTCTTATCATATTTCCTCAGCACTTGTTCCCTCCTTCCTTTCTTTTCAAATATGGCAAATGCAAAAGGAAACTGCAAACTAAAATCTGTTCACTACACATCTACAGATTTCTTATGAGAGCAGAAAACTAAAGGCCATTTCAACATAAGGATGCCTGCATTTAGTGTATTAATCTGAGAGAGAAAACTAGCACGCGGAAGTACTGTGTATCGTGAATGGCTAACACAATAGCTGAGAAGAAATTACCCCAGCTCCTATGGGTCTTTTTCACCTGTAGTGCTGTGTTGCCAATTAAATTAATAGGATAACCCAAGTGGTGTGAGAGGAAGTGAGAAGATCAGCAGGGAGCTGTGAAACGAACTGAACACAAAGAAGCAGTACAGTTTCCGTTCCCCTCCTTCACTCTCAGTCCTCCTGGCTGCCAATCAGGCTCCTCACATCATAGTTTTAATTACTGTTACTGAAGTTTCACGCCAACTGCACAGTTCAAATCTGCCCGATTACTGTGTGTAAAAGCTGAATGTTGCATGCACATACTGGAATCCACCCCTGTCTCTCTCCCCTTCGCTGCTCACAGTTTATTTCCTGGGCGCTGCCCCTTTCAATCAATGTCTACAGCTCAACAGTGGTTCCCTCCTGAATACAGCCACCAGCGTTAGATTTCATTTAGATCTCATTTACAACGCAGATGGAATGGCGCTAGCTGCTCCCAGTGCAACCATGTGATTACTGAAGGCTTTCAGTGGGATGATGCTTATTTTCCCACCCTGTTGGCTCAGGTTACTGCACCTGACGATCAGCTTTGGCCATTAGTAGAAAAATCTGTAGCATGTTCTTGTTAATGGGGTTTGTTGTAGCAATTAACAGTTCCTTTGAGCTCAGTGTGTTTGAGGCACTTGCCAGTGGCAGAGAGCAGCACAAGCAGTTACAGTTTTCAGGATTTATAGTTTGTAAAGTTTGTAAATGTTCCCTTTATTTTGGTTTCTTTTTGAAAAAAAAAAAATCCTGGCAACCATAATGTGTCACTGCAAACGATGTGTGACAGTTCAGTCCTCTTGGTGTTCGGATATAACTGTGAAAACAGAGGCAAGAAGAAAGTCATGTGTTCAGGATTGCGTGTCCCGCTGCATCACAGAGGACAAAGCACACCTGGCTACAGGAGCTCAAAATCGCAGGTCACCTGGGGGTTGGATCGAGGTCGAGATCCCGTTCTTACCACAAATAAACTTTTTTGGGATCAGTGCAAAATCTTTTCTTTTTTTTCTTTCTTTCTTTTTTTTTTTTCAAACAGCTCCTAGGCATTTTTTTTTTTTTTTGGTCTGCATGTGAATGATCACACCTGCCCCCCAAAAACTGCACCCAAAGTGAAAAACAACTGATTTAGCTAGACTAAAGAGGTGGGAAAGCACCTGCCACTGTTTTTAGGTCAGTTTGCAGAATGAGTTGTTCGATAGTTTCAACTCAACGTGTCTCTATCTGGCAGTCTTACATATTTGATGTAAAATGCAAACCGATGAGGGCCTTTTATTGCGTAGCCAAATAATTTCTAACTTTGACATTTCTAGATTTATGAAGATATAATTACAAGTGAAGAACAAAAGCAGGATGGCAGAGTGCAGTCTGGAGCAAATAGATAAATACATAAAATGTGGTTTATTTGTTATTTGCCTAATAACATAATCTTACCATTTATCCCCTCCAAATGTCACCGCTAATGATTCTGTTTACTCACAGTTAAACTCGTGGATAGAGTAATTATTTACATACGTGCACGCTATCTGCTGTCAGTGTCTTTTGAATTTCTTCAGAAATCTACTGTAACACCTATTTATTTGTGGTCCTTGTTTGGACAGCCAGTGTTTGTTTAGCTAATGTTCTCTCTTTATTTTTCAGGGGCCTACCACTGATTTTGCATGTTGAGCTCTGTTTACATCTTAATTATGTGACAACTGCTCAGCTTTTACAAGCACTTGCATATCGTCTTTTATGGCTCTGCGGGATGTTTGTTAAAGACTGTGTTGAAAGACCTGGGTATGAACCAGTCAGGTGGGATCTGATGAAAGACGCTCTTGTAACAGTTTCGGTCATTCGTTTCTTTTGTTTTGTTTTTTTCTTACCTGTGTCTCCCGAGTCTCAGAACTATGTAAAAAAGTGCAGTACTAAATCGCTGCAGTGCCCCTTTAATGAGGGCTTTCTGATGTGAGAGTGCCACAAATGATAAGTTCTGAGAGCACGTGTGCACGTGTGGTCTTGAGCAACAGTTCTCCAGGTTTTCTGAAGGTCTTTCAAAGTTTATCTTAAAGCATTGGCTGCTTTTTCTTTTATTTTCGGTCCAGTCCTCGAACCAGTGTTGTGCCTACACATAGCAGACAATTTAACAAAGAATAATCTTTAGGCACTTTGTTACTGGCAGCCTGTCACACAAAACACATAATTTGTTACTACTACTACCATATTTCAGCATGGTGTGTAGTGTGTCCTGAAAATTTTGAGGAAACTGGACAAGTGGAAGACAAAGAAGCGGCAGGCCTAAAATACTATCTACAGCAGCTGAACAGTATCTGAAAATGATGTCCTTAAGAAGTATGACACAGAACCTGAAAGATGCATCTGGTCTCTGGTAGATCCATCTAATGTTCACTGAAGCCCCATCAGGAATGGCCTCAGTGGAACGGTGGCTGTCAAGAAGACATTCTTGAGGAAGTGAAACAGGCAGAAAAGGCTGAGGTATGCCAAGTTACACAAGAACTGGACTGAATATCAGTGGCAACAGGTCTGATGGGGGGTGGGGGGGGTGAATCCAAAGTTGAACATTTTGGTTCAAGTCATCATCAATATGTACAGAGAAGGTCAGGAGAGAGGTACAACAGTGAGTGTCCACAGCCATCTGTAAAACATGGTGGAGACTCTGTCATGGAGCTGCATTTCAGCCACTGGTGTTGGGCATGCTGTCAGAACTGCAGTGCAATACCATCTGGAAAGCATCTGATTGCAAAATCTTAATTTTTCAGCATGACAATGATCCCAGTTACAGTGCCAATGCAGGAGAAGCACACAGTGCTCAGTCATGGATTGGCCTCCCCAGAGCCCGGACCTCAACATTATTGAAGCAGCGTGGGATTATCTTGACAGAGAACAGAATAAAAGGCAGCCAACATCCAAAGAAGAGCTTTGAATGTCCTTCAAGAAACCAGGAGAACTATTCCTGAAGACTGCTTAAAGAAATTAGAGGAAAGCTGCCTCAGAGAGTTCAGGTTGTGCCGAAGAATAAAGGTGGTCCTACCAAATATTGACTTTCGAGCCTCATATACTGTATTTCCATGTATGTTCGCACATGTTTCCCATTTTCCTTGCAAAATCTAAAGAAATGAGGGACGGCTCAATACTTTTGCACAGTACTGTATTTCCTGACATTCAGATTCACAGACACTGATAGCTGTCTGAGCATCCTAATTATTAGGCAGCTACTGCCTGCTTTTTGTGCACTGTGATATATATACACGCATACACGCGTATGTTTAACCCGGCCCAGCGTATCAGAAGGTCACAATGTTCATCACATGGCGCCGCAAAAACTTCCTGCCAAAATTGTGTGCCAATAATTATATGTTTATAAGTGGCAGTGAGAGACTATGAGTGTCTGTGTGTCTGTGTGTAATGAGGCGATTAGCAGAGCCACACTTTGGAACCAGTTGTATGAGATGCTCTGCCGTCTGCTGTTTGTCTACAAAACCACATTCCTCTGTCAGTCAGCACCAAAACAACACAGTGAAGCAACACAGTGTCCTGACCCCTCAGCTGCATACTCAGTTACAGCGCGGTCAAAGCATTTAACCTGAGCTCCGCTGCTGCATAGACCTCATTACATCGGCTAGCAGAGCATACCAGAGGAGGCCATCTCTAAAACCAGGTGTCAGCCAGTCATTACTCTCCTGTCTGACCCACAGAGCAGCTGGAAATATTCTGGAGATAGATACAACGGCAAGTGGAAATACTGAGAGCAGCCCCACTTTATTTCAATGCCATCAGACCGTAAGCACAATAGTTGCTAATCAGTATCAGGGACCTTCTGTGCAGACAGAAAATTGTGCTTCTGTCTGGTCTCCAGTCTTATTAATCAAATGACTAAAGAGGGAGTGTCTGCCCGTACGTGTGTCTCATAGGTGCAGGCGTGTAGTGAACTGTCTGCCAGGTTGTGTTTTTGTTCTTTGACTAGACATCAAAGTTTGGTGTGTAGCCCTCAAGAAAACTATTTTTAGCATATTTCCAGGTGTAAGTGCAGGGGCATCGGGGTGATTACAGTATGTACAGTAGGTTTATGTCTGAGGTATGATGGGCAATGTGTCACTTTATTAGAACAATGAGAGCTGTCTGGTAACAGCTGCAGTGTGGTGTGTTGTTTTTAGTGCGGGCTGACCATATTTCAGTGGGAGTAAGACTGAAAGCTGCCTTTTGTTCTCTCCCTGTCATCGTTTTTTGTCACATTTTAGAAAAAGTTGTGCTGTGAAACCAGATTATAGCACATTTAGGAAGCCAGATAAATGCTTTTAAATGTCCCACTGAAGGCTGAGCTGAGTTTTATTTATAGAGAGCATTTCAAAACAACCGAATGTGCTGCACAACTGCATGTGTCAGAACAACACGGGAAAACAGAAGACTGGACAATAGATAATCCAAACTGGAAGCACAAAAAATACTTTTATTTCATTTCCTACTTATAAATATGTAGGGCTCAATTCTAGCTGGATTAAAAGCCAAGTCAAAGAGGTAGGTCTTAAGTGAGGATTTAGTGATGAAAATGTGGGACAGATCTGATATGAACCGGTAGTCAGTTCCAAAGCTTAGGAGTGCCAACTGAAAAAGTACAATACCTCTTTGTTTTTCACCTGGATTTAGAACCACCAGGAGCATCTGGTCAGGTGATCTAAGCTGGGGATGGGCGACACACTGTCTGAGGTAAAGAGACAGACTTTGAACAACTGAATTCAAACGTGATGCACATATGCCGAGTTATTGCTCAACTTTGTGGATTTTTGTAAGTATAATAGATAAGAGTGGGTTGCAGATAGCAAGATATAGCAGTTAGCTATGGTAAATCTAAACCTCACACATAAAAGCATTTAATCAATAATACACCGTAAAAATGAGGCTTCTTTACAACTAAACACCAGCAATCCTGAAAGCATGTGCAAGAAAATTCAAACCCTTACTGCCCACTGCTGCAACATTCATTCTCAGACATTTAGGCTCAGTGTTTTGGGGTACTGTACTCTCTGATACTTTCTCATAAAGAATGGCACATCCCAGCAATGCCAATTGAAAAAAAAAAAAAAAATACAAAAAAACTGTTTTACCCCGATTTTTGTCTCTTGGAGTTTAACCCAAGTGTCCTCTAGTAGAAGCTCTTGCTAATTGTGAGCCAGCAGATTCGTCAGCTGG